>NC_069503.1:1131696200-1131786200 GCF_027579735.1 Bombina bombina
TCATTCACTTGGTATCTTTTGTTGAAAAGCAGTGATGTAAGCTTAGGAACCAGCCCATTTCTGTAGCACTATATCGCAGCGGTTTTGCAAGAATGGTATCCATTTGCAAGAGCATTAGATAACAGCACTATTACCTGTCATGTAGTGCTACAGATACTACCTAGGTATCTCTATAACACACAATATTATACATTAACAAGAGCACTAGATAACAGCACTATTACCTGTCATGTAGTGCTACAGATACTACCTAGGTATCTCCATAACACACAATATTATACATTAGCAAGAGCACTAGATAACAGCACTATTACCTGTCATGTAGTGCTACAGATACTACCTAGGTATCTCTATAACACAATATTATACATTAGCAAGAGCACTAGATACCAGCACTATTACCTGTCATGTAGTGCTACAGATACTACCTAGGTATCTCTATAACACAATATTATACATTAGCAAGAGCACTAGATACCAGCACTATTACCTGTCATGTAGTGCTACAGATACTACCTAGGTATCTCTATAACACACAATATTATACATTAACAAGAGCACTAGATAACAGCACTATTACCTGTCATGTAGTGCTACAGATACTACCTAGGTATCTCTATAACACATAATATTATACATTAGCAAGAGCACTAGATAACAGCACTATTACCTGTCATGTAGTGCTACAGATACTACCTAGGTATCTCTATAACACACAATATTATACATTAGCAAGAGCACTAAATAACAGCACTATTACCTGTCATGTAGTGCTACAGATACTACCTAGGTATCTCTATAACACATAATATTATACATTAGCAAGAGCACTAGATAACAGCACTATTACCTGTCATGTAGTGCTACAGATACTACCTAGGTATCTCTATAACACATTATTATACATTAGCAAGAGCACTAGATAACAGCACTATTACCTGTCATGTAGTGCTACAAATACTACCTAGGTATCTCTATAACACATAATATTATACATTAGCAAGAGCACTAGATATCAGCACTATTACCTGTCATGTAGTGCTACAGATACTACCTAGGTATCTCTATAACACAATATTATACATTAACAAGAGCACTAGATAACAGCACTATTACCTGTCATGTAGTGCTACAGATACTACCTAGGTATCTCTATAACACAATATTATACATTAGCAAGAGCACTAGATAACAGCACTATTACCTGTCATGTAGTGCTACAGATACTACCTAGGTATCTCTATAACACAATATTATACATTAGCAAGAGCACTAGATACCAGCACTATTACCTGTCATGTAGTGCTACAGATACTACCTAGGTATCTCTATAACACACAATATTATACATTAACAAGAGCACTAGATAACAGCACTATTACCTGTCATGTAGTGCTACAGATACTACCTAGGTATCTCCATAACACACAATATTATACATTAGCAAGAGCACTAGATAACAGCACTATTACCTGTCATGTAGTGCTACAGATACTACCTAGGTATCTCTATAACACAATATTATACATTAGCAAGAGCACTAGATACCAGCACTATTACCTGTCATGTAGTGCTACAGATACTACCTAGGTATCTCTATAACACAATATTATACATTAGCAAGAGCACTAGATACCAGCACTATTACCTGTCATGTAGTGCTACAGATACTACCTAGGTATCTCTATAACACACAATATTATACATTAACAAGAGCACTAGATAACAGCACTATTACCTGTCATGTAGTGCTACAGATACTACCTAGGTATCTCTATAACACATAATATTATACATTAGCAAGAGCACTAGATAACAGCACTATTACCTGTCATGTAGTGCTACAGATACTACCTAGGTATCTCTATAACACACAATATTATACATTAGCAAGAGCACTAAATAACAGCACTATTACCTGTCATGTAGTGCTACAGATACTACCTAGGTATCTCTATAACACATAATATTATACATTAGCAAGAGCACTAGATAACAGCACTATTACCTGTCATGTAGTGCTACAGATACTACCTAGGTATCTCTATAACACATTATTATACATTAGCAAGAGCACTAGATAACAGCACTATTACCTGTCATGTAGTGCTACAAATACTACCTAGGTATCTCTATAACACATAATATTATACATTAGCAAGATCACTAGATAACAGCACTATTACCTGTCATGTAGTGCTACAGATACTACATAGGTATCTCTATAACACACAATATTATACATTTGCAAGAGCACTAGATACCAGCACTATTACCTGTCATGTAGTGCTACAGATACTACCTAGGTATCTCTATAACACAATATTATACATTAGCAAGAGCACTAGATATCATCACTATTACCTGTCATGTAGTGCTACAGATACTACCTAGGTATCTCTATAACACAATATTATACATTAGCAAGAGCACTAGATAACAGCACTATTACCTGTCATGTAGTGCTACAGATACTACCTAGGTATCTCTATAACACACAATATACATTAGCAAGAGCACTAGATAACAGCACTATTACCTGTCATGTAGTGCTACAGATACTACCTAGGTATCTCTATAACACACAATATTATACATTAGCAAGAGCACTAGATAACAGCACTATTACCTGTCATGTAGTGCTACAGATACTACCTAGGTATCTCTATAACACAATATTATACATTAGCAAGAGCACTAGATAACAGCACTATTACCTGTCATGTAGTGCTACAGATACTACCTAGGTATCTCTATAACACATAATATTATACATTAGCAAGAGCACTAGATAACAGCAATATTACCTGTCATGTAGTGCTACAGATGCTACCTAGGTATCTCTATAACACACAATATTATACATTAGCAAGAGCACTAGATAACAGCACTATTACCTGTCATGTAGTGCTACAGATACTACCTAGGTATCTCTATATCACAATATTATACATTAACAAGAGCACTAGATAACAGCACTATTACCTGTCATGTAGTGCTACAGATACTACCTAGGTATCTCTATAACACACAATATTATACATTAGCAAGAGCACTAGATAACAGCACTATTACCTGTCATGTAGTGCTACAGATACTACCTAGGTATCACTATAACACACAATATTATACATTAGCCAGAGCACTCGATAACAGCACTATTACCTGTCATGTAGTGCTACAGATACTACCTAGGTATCCCTATAACACACAATATTATACATTAGCAAGAGCACTAGATAACAGCACTATTACCTGTCATGTAGTGCTACAGATACTACCTAGGTATCTCTATATCACAATATTATACATTAACAAGAGCACTAGATAACAGCACTATTACCTGTCATGTAGTGCTACAGATGCTACCTAGGTATCTCTATAACACACAATATTATACATTAGCAAGAGCACTAGATAACAGCACTATTACCTGTCATGTAGTGCTACCGATACTACCTAGGTATCTCTATAACACACAATATTATACATTAGCAAGAGCACTAGATAACAGCACTATTACCTGTCATGTAGTGCTACAGATACTACCTAGGTATCTCTATAACACATAATATTATACATTAGCAAGAGCACTAGATAACAGCACTATTACCTGTCATGTAGTGCTACAGATACTACCTAGGTATCTCTATAACACAATATTATACATTAGCAAGAGCACTAGATAACAGCACTATTACCTGTCATGTAGTGCTACAGATACTACCTAGGTATCTCTATAACACAATATTATACATTAGCAAGAGCACTAGATAACAGCACTATTTCCTGTCATGTAGTGCTACAGATACTACCTAGGTATCTCTATAACACAATATTATACATTAGCAAGAGCACTAGATAACAACACTATTACCTGTCATGTAGTGCTACAGATGCTACCTAGGTATCTCTATAACACACAATATACATTAGCAAGAGCACTAGATAACAGCACTATTACCTGTCATGTAGTGCTACAGATACTACCTAGGTATCTCTATAACACACAATATTATACATTAGCAAGAGCACTAGATAACAGCACTATTACCTGTCATGTAGTGCTACAGATATTACCTAGGTATCTCTATAGCACACAATATTATACATTAGCAAGAGCACTAGATAACAGCACTATTACCTGTCATGTAGTGCTACAGATACTACCTAGGTATCTCTATAACACACAATATTATACATTAGCAAGAGCACTAGATAAAAGCACTATTACCTGTCATGTAGTGCTACAGATACTACCTAGGTATCTCTATAACACACAATATTATACATTAACAAGAGCACTAGATAAAAGCACTATTACCTGTCATGTAGTGCTACAGATACTACCTAGGTATCTCTATAACACACAATATTATACATTAGCAAGAGCACTAGATAACAGCACTATTACCTGTCATATAGTGCTACAGATACTACCTAGGTATCTCTATAACACACAATATTATACAATAGCAAGATCACTAGATAACAGCACTATTACCTGTCATGTAGAGCTACAGATGCTACCTAGGTATCTCTATAACATAATATTATAAATTAGCAAGAGCACTAGATAACAGCACTATTACCTGTCATGTAGTGCTACAGATACTACCTAGGTATCTCTATAACACAATATTATACATTAGCAAGAGCACTAGATAACAGTACTATTACCTGTCATGTAGTGCTACAGATACTACCTAGGTATCTCTATAACACACAATATTATACATTAGCAAGAGCACTAGATAACAGCACTATTACGTGTCATGTAGTGCTACAGATACTACCTAGGTATCTCTATAACACACAATATTATACATTAGCAAGAGCACTAGATAACAGTACTATTACCTGTCATGTAGTGCTACAGATACTACCTAGGTATCTCTATAACACAATATTATACATTAGCAAGAGCACTAGATAACAGCACTATTACCTGTCATGTAGTGATACAGATACTACCTAGGTATCTCTATCAAACACAATATTATACATTAGCAAGAGCACTAGATAACAGCACTACTACCTGTCATGTAGTGCTACAGATGCTACCTTGGTATCTCTATAACACAATATTATACATTAGCAAGAGCACTAGATAACAGCACTATTACCTGTCATGTAGTGCTATAGATACTACCTAGGTATCTCTATAACACAATATTATACATTAGCAAGAACACTAGATAACAGCAGTATTACCTGTCATGTAGTGCTACAGATACTACCTAGGTATCTCTATAACACAATATTATACATTAGCAAGAGCACTAGATAACAGCACTATTACCTGTCATGTAGTGCTACAGATACTACCTAGGTATCTCTATAACACAATATTATACATTAGCAAGAGCACTAGATAACAACACTATTTCCTGTCATGTAGTGCTGCAGACATCTACCTAGGTATCTCTATAACACACAATATTATACATTAGCAAGAGCACTAGATAACAGCACTATTACCTGTCATGCAGTGCTACAGATGCTACCTAGGTATCTCTATAACACAATATTATACATTAGCAAGAGCACTAGATAACAGCACTATTACCTGTCATGTAGTGCTACAGATACTACCTAGGTATCTCTATAACACACAATATTATACATTAGCAAGAGCACTAGATAACAGCACTATTACCTGTCATATAGTGCTACAGATACTACCTAGGTATCTCTATAACACACAATATTATACATAAGCAAGAGCTCAAGATAACAGCACTATTACCTGTCATGAAGTGCTACAGATACTACCTAGGTATCTCTATAACACAATATTATACATTAGCAAGAGCACTAGATAACAGCACTATTACCTGTCATGTAGTGCTACAGATACTACCTAGGTATCTCTATAACACACAATATTATACATTAGCAAGAGCACTAGATAACAGCACTATTACCTGTCATATAGTGCTACAGATACTACCTAGGTATCCCTATAACACAATATTATACATTAGCAAGAGCACTAGATAACAGCACTATTACCTGTCATGTAGTGCTACAGATACTACCTAGGTATCTCTATAACACACAATATTATACATTATCAAGAGCTCTAGATAACAGCACTATTACCTGTCATGAAGTGCTACAGATACTACCTAGGTATCTCTATAACACACTATATGATACATTAGCAAGAGCACTAGATAACAGCACTATTACCTGTCATGTAGTGCTACAGATACTACCTAGGTATCTCTATAACACAATATGATACATTAGCAAGACCACTAGATAACAGCACTATTACCTGTCATGTAGTGCTACAGATACTACCTAGGTATCTCTATAACACAATATTATACATTAGCAAGAGCATTAGATAACAGCACTATTTCCTGTCATGTAGTGGTACAAATACTACCTAGGTATCTCTATAACACACTATATGATACATTAGCAAGAGCACTAGATAACAGCACTATTACCTGTCATGTAGTGGTACAAATACTACCTAGGTATCTCTATAACACACAATATTATACATTAGCAAGAGCACTTGATAACAACACTATTTCCTGTCATGTAGTGCTGCAGACATCTACCTAGGTATCTCTATAACACACAATATTATACATTAGCAAGATCACTAAATAACAGCACTATTACCTGTCATGTAGTGCTACAGATACTACCTAGGTATCTCTATAACACACAATATTATACATTAACAAGAGCACTAGATAACAGCAATATTACCTGTCATGTAGTGCTACAGATACTACCTAGGTATCTCTATAACACACAATATTATACATTAGCAAGAGCACTAGATAACAGCACTATTACCTGTCATGTAGTGCTACAGATACTACCTAGGTATCTCTATAACACAATATTATACATTAGCAAGAGCACTAGATAACAGCACTATTACCTGTCATGTAGTGCTACAGATACTACCTAGGTATCTCTATAACACACAATATTATACATTAGCAAGAGCACTAGATAACAACACTATTTCCTGTCATGTAGTGCTGCAGACATCTACCTAGATATCTCTATAACACACAATATTATACATTAGCAAGAGCACTAGATAACAACACTATTTCCTGTCATGTAGTGCTACAGATACTACCTAGGTATCTCTATAACACACAATATTATACATTAGCAAGAGCACTAGATAACAGCACTATTACCTGTCATGTAGTGCTACAGATACTACCTAGGTATCTCTATAACACACAATATTATACATTAGCAAGAGCACTAGATAACAGCACTATTACCTGTCATGTAGTGCTACAGATGCTACCTAGGTTTGTCTATAACACAATATTATACATTAGCAAGAGCACTAGATAACAGCATTATTACCTGTCATGTAGTGCTACAGATACTACCTAGGTATCTCTATAACACACAATATTATACATTAGCAAGAGCACTAGATAACAGCACTATTACCTGTCATGTAGTGCTACAGATGCTACCTAGGTATCTCTATAACACACAATATTATACATTAGCAAGAGCACTAGATAACAGCACTATTACCTGTCATGTAGTGCTACAGATGCTACCTAGGTATCTCTATCACACAATATTATACATTAGCAAGAGCACTAGATAACAGCACTATTACCTGTCATGTAGTGCTACAGATACTACCTAGGTATCTCTATAACACAATATTATACATTAGCAAGAGCACTAGATACCAGCACTATTACCTGTCTTGTAGTGCTACAGATACTACCTAGGTATCTCTATAACACACAATATTATACATTAGCAAGATCACTAAATAACAGCACTATTACCTGTCATGTAGTGCTACAGACACTACCTAGGTATCTCTATAACACAATATTATACATTAGCAAGAGCACTAGATAACAACACTATTTCCTGTCATGTAGTGCTGCAGATACTACCTAGGTATCTCTATAACACACAATATTATACATTAGCAAGAGCACTAGATAACAGCACTATTTCCTGTCATGTAGTGCTACAGATACTACCTAGGTATCTCTATAACACACAATACTATACATTAGCAAGAGCACTAGATAACAGCACTATTACCTGTCATGTAGTGCTACAGATACTACCTAGGTATCTCTATAACACACAATATTATACATTAGCAAGAGCACTAGATAACAGCACTATTACCTGTCATGTAGTGCTACAGACACTACCTAGGTATCTCTATAACACAATATTATACATTAGCAAGAGCACTAGATAACAGCACTATTACCTGTCATGTAGCGCTACAGTTACTACCTAGGTATCTCTATAACACACAATATTTTACATTAGCAAGAGCCCTAGATAACAGCACTATTACCTGTCATGTAGTGCTACAGATACTACCTAGGTATCTCTATAACACAATATTATACATTAGCAAGAGCACTAGATAACAGCACTATTACCTGTCATGTAGTGCTACAGATACTACCTAGGTATCTCTATAACACAATATTATACATTAACAAGAGCACTAGATAACAGCACTATTACCTGTCATGTAGTGCTACAGATACTACCTAGGTATCTCTATAACACATAATATTATACATTAGCAAGAGCACTAGATAACAGCACTATTACCTGCCATGTAGTTCTACCGATACTACCTAGGTATCTCTATAACACACAATATTATACATTAGCAAGAGCACTAGATAACAACACTATTACCTGTCATGTAGTGCTACAGATACTACCTAGGTATCTCTATAACACATAATATTATACATTAGCAAGAGCACTAGATAACAGCACTATTACCTGTCATGTAGTGCTACAGATACTACCTAGGTATCTCTATAACACAATATTATACATTAGCAAGAGCACTAGATAACAGCACTATTACCTGTCATGTAGTGCTACAGATACTACCTAGGTATCTCTATAACACAATATTATACATTAGCAAGAGCACTAGATAACAGCACTATTACCTGTCATATAGTGCTACAGATACTACCTAGGTATCTCTATAACACACAATATTATACATTAGCAAGAGCACTAGATAACAGCACTATCACCTGTCATGTAGTGCTACAGACACTACCTAGGTATCTCTATAACAAAATATTATACATTAGCAAGAGCACTAGATACCAGCACTATTACCTGTCTTGTAGTGCTACAGATACTACCTAGGTATCTCTATAACACACAATATTATACATTAGCAAGATCACTAAATAACAGCACTATTACCTGTCATGTAGTGCTACAGACACTACCTAGGTATCTCTATAACACACAATATTATACATTAGCAAGAGCACTAGATAACAGCACTATTACCTGTCATGTAGTGCTACAGATACTACCTAGGTATCTCTATAACACAATATTATACATTAGCAAGAGCACTAGATACCAGCACTATTACCTGTCTTGTAGTGCTACAGATACTACCTAGGTATCTCTATAACACACAATATTATACATTAGCAAGATCACTAAATAACAGCACTATTACCTGTCATGTAGTGCTACAGACACTACCTAGGCATCTCTATAACACAATATTATACATTAGCAAGAGCACTAGATAACAACACTATTTCCTGTCATGTAGTGCTGCAGATACTACCTAGGTATCTCTATAACACACAATATTATACATTAGCAAGAGCACTAGATAACAGCACTATTTCCTGTCATGTAGTGCTACAGATACTACCTAGGTATCTCTATAACACACAATACTATACATTAGCAAGAGCACTAGATAACAGCACTATTACCTGTCATGTAGTGCTACAGATACTACCTAGGTATCTCTATAACACACAATATTATACATTAGCAAGAGCACTAGATAACAGCACTATTACCTGTCATGTAGTGCTACAGACACTACCTAGGTATCTCTATAACACAATATTATACATTAGCAAGAGCACTAGATAACAGCAATATTACCTGTCTTGTAGTGCTACAGATACTACCTAGGTATCTCTATAACACAATATTATACATTAACAAGAGCACTAGATAACAGCACTATTACCTGTCATGTAGTGCTACAGATACTACCTAGGTATCTCTATAACACATAATATTATACATTAGCAAGAGCACTAGATAACAGCACTATTACCTGCCATGTAGTTCTACCGATACTACCTAGGTATCTCTATAACACACAATATTATACATTAGCAAGAGCACTAGATAACAGCACTATTACCTGTCATGTAGTGCTACAGATACTACCTAGGTATCTCTATAACACATAATATTATACATTAGCAAGAGCACTAGATAACAGCACTATTACCTGTCATGTAGTGCTACAGATACTACCTAGGTATCTCTATAACACAATATTATACATTAGCAAGAGCACTAGATAACAGCACTATTACCTGTCATGTAGTGCTACAGATACTACCTAGGTATCTCTATAACACAATATTATACATTAGCAAGAGCACTAGATAACAGCACTATTACCTGTCATGTAGTGCTACAGATACTACCTAGGTATCTCTATAACACACAATATTATACATTAGCAAGAGCACTAGATAACAGTACTATTACCTGTCATGTAGTGCTACAGATACTACCTAGGTATCTCTATAACACAATATTATACATTAGCAAGAGCACTAGATAACAGCACTATCACCTGTCATGTAGTGCTACAGACACTACCTAGGTATCTCTATAACACAATATTATACATTAGCAAGAGCACTAGATAACAGCACTATTACCTGTCATGTAGTGCTACAGATACTACCTAGGTATCTCTATAACACAATATTATACATTAGCAAGAGCACTAGATAACAGCACTATTACCTGTCATGTAGTGCTACAGATACTACCTAGGTATCTCTATAACACACAATATTATACATTAGCAAGAGCACTAGATAACAGCACTATTACCTGTCATGTAGTGCTACAGATACTACCTAGGTATCTCTATAACACACAATATTATACATTAGCAAGAGCACTAGATAACAGCACTATTACCTGCCATGTAGTGGTACAGATACTACCTAGGTATCTCTATAACACATAATATTATACATTAGCAAGAGCACTAGATAACAGCACTATCACCTGTCATGTAGTGCTACAGATACTACCTAGGTATCTCTATAACACATAATATTATACATTAGCAAGAGCACTAGACAACAGCACTATCACCTGTCATGTAGTGCTGCAGACATCTACCTAGGTATCTCTATAACACACAATATTATACATTAGCAAGAGCACTAGATAACAGCACTATTACCTGTCATGTAGTGCTACAGATACTACCTAGGTATTTCTATAACACACAATATTATACATTAGCAAGAGCACTAGATAACAGCACTATTACCTGTCATGTAGTGCTACAGATACTACCTAGGTATCTCTATAACACATAATATTATACATTAGCAAGAGCACTAGAAAACAGCACTATTACCTGTCATGTAGTGCTACAGATACTACCTAGGTATCTCTATAACACATAATATTATACATTAGCAAGAGCACTAGATAACAGCACTATTACCTGTCATGTAGTGCTACAGACATCTACCTAGGTATCTCTTCAACACAGAATATCATGTGAAGGAATCAAATTTGATAATAGAAATAAATTAGAAACTTTTTTTAAATGGCATGATTTGTCTGAATCATAAAATAATATTTTTGGGTTTCATATCCCTTTAAACATTTTTTACTAAAAGAGTAAATTTCATTTAATACGGCAGTATCAGTTATGTACAATTACAGCTCAGGCAAGAACTTCCTGCAAAGCTTCATTTCCTCACTGTGCCAATAACTCCCTTCATTAAAGGTTAGTGTTCATCATCTGTAGAGAGACCAGAGAGTAGGGACAGATCTGGAGTCAAGTAAAGAATGTTGGGGTTAATAAGGAGAACACCGGTTTAGGGAGAGTTGGGGAATAGGATAATAAAGAGTTAGGGGTATCCTGTATTAAATGCAGCATTAATGAACAAGGGGTTAAAGTAAGAATTAAGAAGATAAGGGTTAAAGGAAGGGCTAATAACAAGAGATAGTAGAGTAATGTGAGACCGGGTGGGGTTCATTATTCAGATAGGGCATGCAATTTAAAAAAAACTTTTTAATATACTTTTATTATCAAATTTGATTTGTTCTCTTGGTATTTTTTGCTGAAAGCTTAACCTAGGTAGGCTCATATGCTAATTTCTAAGCCCTTGAAGGCTGCTTCTTATCTCAGGGCATTTTGACAGTTTTTTCCAGATATTGGCCTCTAGTTATTAAGGTCTGGCGGACCTGATCCGACACTGCGTATTCGCCGTATTCAGCATTGCACCAGCAGCTCACAAGAGCTGCTGGTGCAACGCCGCCCCCTGCAGACTCGTGGCCAATGGGCTGCCAGCAGGGGGTGTCAATCAACCTGATAGTACTCGATTGGGTTGATTTCCGGCGATGTCTGTCCGCCTGCTTCATAACTGCTGTTTCTGGCAAGTCTGAAGACTCGCCAGAAACAGGGGCCAGCAAGCTCCTTACGGAGCTTGATAACTAGAGGCCATTGTGTTCACGCCGTGGAGCTACCTAAGAGTCAGCATTTATTGGCTAAAATGCAAGTCTGTCAAAAGAACTGAGGGGGCTTTCTGCAGAGGCTTAGACACAAGGTAATCACAGAGGTAAAACGTATATTACTATAACCGTGTTGTTGTTTTTGTTGAAAATCATTAGATACGTTTTTCTATAGGACCACTCTGATGGAGCCTGAATAGCTGTTGTTACAACAGAAGTAGAGTGAGAGAGGAATCTGGTTTTACAACAGAGAGTGTCCCTGGGTTATAGAGAGAGGGTGATCAGCAGATGCCATGATGCGCCCAGAGAAATAGCATTGTCTGTGATCTAAATAATGACGTCCTAAAGAGTTGTGCCAGCACTGCGTGCTCCCTGCGGCTTAACATGTGCAAAATCTACCTAAAAGCGCGTTTGTACTCAAATGAGTAATCAGTGTATATTATATATCTATTAGTTAGATCCATGAAGTGTAATTATACACAGCACCCAGATCATCAGATGTAATCTGAGTTAAAGTTTGATTTTAAAACTACACTTTTAACTAGTTTTTATTATGCCAAGAATTTATCATATTTAAGGCTAATTTACAAGCGGAGCGCTAATTTATCGCTTATTTGCGGGCGTGAGATAAATAAACAGCCATTACAAGAGGCTGGTTATTGCTACAGTGACCTCCAAATGCCCTTGGCAGTGTTTTATTTCTGATTTCTTTTTTTTTATTTTAGCATTTTTAAAAAAGAAAAAAAAAGAATACTGCACTTAGCTGTTTTTAGGGGCAGCTGTGGAGGTGTTAGAAACAAAAAACGCACTGAAATGTGGCTTTACATTATGGTCTATGTGAACTGTGTGTTCCCTGTAAATATATATATATATATATATATATATATATATATATACACTGTGTGCAGAATTATTAGGCAAATGAGTATTTTGACCACATCATACTCTTTATGCATGTTGTCTTACTCCAAGCTGTATAGGCTCGAAAGCCTACTACCAATTAAGCATATTAGGTGATGTGCATCTCTGTAATGAGAAGGGGTGTGGTCTAATGACATAAACACCCTATATCAGGTGTGCATAATTATTAGGCAACTTCCTTTCCTTTGGCAAAATGGGTCAAAAGAAGGACTTGACAGGCTCAGAAAAGTCAAAAATAGTGAGATATCTTGCAGAGGGATGCAGCACTCTTAAAATTGCAAAGCTTCTGAAGCGTGATCATCGAACAATCAAGCGTTTCATTCAAAATAGTCAACAGGGTCGCAAGAAGCGTGTGGAAAAACCAAGGCGCAAAATAACTGCCCATGAACTGAGAAAAGTCAAGCGTGCAGCTGCCAAGATGCTACTTGCCACCAGTTTGGCCATATTTCAGAGCTGCAACATCACTGGAGTGCCCAAAAGCACAAGGTGTGCAATACTCAGAGACATGGCCAAGGTAAGAAAGGCTGAAAGACGACCACCACTGAACAAGACACACAAGCTGAAACGTCAAGACTGGGCCAAGAAATATCTCAAGACTGATTTTTCTAAGGTTTTATGGACTGATGAAATGAGAGTGAGTCTTGATGGGCCAGATGGATGGGCCCGTGGCTGGATTGGTAAAGGGCAGAGAGCTCCAGTCCGACTCCCGCCAGCAAGGTGGAGGTGGAGTACTGGTTTGGGCTGGTATCATCAAAGGTGAGCTTGTGGGGCCTTTTCGGGTTGAGGATGGAGTCAAGCTCAACTCCCAGTCCTACTGCCAGTTTCTGGAAGACACCTTCTTCAAGCAGTGGTACAGGAAGAAGTCTGCATCCTTCAAGAAAAACATGATTTTCATGCAGGACAATGCTCCATCACACGCGTCCAAGTACTCCATAGCGTGGCTGGCAAGAAAGGGTATAAAAGAAGAAAATCTAATGACATGGCCTCCTTGTTCACCTGATCTGAACCCCATTGAGAACCTGTGGTCCATCATCAAATGTGAGATTTACAAGGAAGGAAAACAGTACACCTCTCTGAACAGTGTCTGGGAGGCTGTGGTTGCTGCTGCACGCAATGTTGATGGTGAACAGATCAAAACACTGACAGAATCCATGGATGGCAGGCTTTTGAGTGTCCTTGCAAAGAAAGGTGGCTATATTGGTCACTGATTTGTTTTTGTTTTGTTTTTGAATGTCAGAAATGTATATTTGTGAATGTTGAGATGTTATATTGGTTTCACTAGTAAAAATAAATAATTGAAATGGGTATATATTTGTTTTTTGTTAAGTTGCCTAATAATTATGCACAGTAATAGTCACCTGCACACACAGATATCCCCCTAAAATAGCTATAACTAAAAACAAACTAAAAACTACTTCCAAAACTATTCAGCTTTGATATTAATGAGTTTTTTGGGTTCATTGAGAACATGGTTGTTGTTCAATAATAAAATTAATCCTCAAAAATACAACTTGCCTAATAATTCTGCACTCCCTGTATATATATATATATATATATATATATATATATATATATATATATATATATATATATATATATATATATATATATATATATATATATATATATATATATGTGTGTGTGTGTGTGTGTGTGTGTGTGTGTGTATATACTGTTGTCCCCAAGCAAAGAAGGGATGTTATCACTCAACAAATATGTTTGAAAACCTTGAGTGGGCTTTCTGGTTTACAAATGGAATAGAAGAGTTTAGAATCTGAAAACCCTGAGAAGTGGTAAGTGGCGCTTTTTACAGGGGAATGAGCCTCAAAACTCACAGGCTTAAAGAAACATGACATGCATCAAGCTTAGTGCTCTTTAAAGGGACACTGAACCCAAATTTTTTCTTTTGTGATTCAGATAGAGCATGAAATTTTAAGCAACTTTCTAATTTACTCCTATTATCAAATTTTCTTTAATCTCTTGGTATCTTTATTTGAAATGCAAAAATCTAAGTTTAGATGCCCATTTTTGTGAACAATCTGGGTTGTCCTTGCTCATCCACCAATCAAAAAGTGCTCTCCAGAGTCTGAACCCAAAAAAGCTTAGATGGCTTTTTTTTTTTTTTAATAAAGATAGCAAGAGAACAAAGAAAAATTGATGATAGGAGTAAATTAGAAAGTTGCTTAAAATTGCACACTCTATCTGAACCACGAAAGAAAAAATTTGGGTTCCGTATCCCTTTAAGTTCAAATTAAGCTAGTAGGATATTAGTGTATGTGCAAAACGTATCCTGAAATTTCTTTTAATCATTGGTTGATGGGGCAAGTACTAACACTTTACAGGAACATACCTTTGTAGTCCTAGCAAAAACAAGAGGTTTATTCAGCAAATGAGTTTTTAAAAACATTTTTTATCAAGAATTTATATTTTTAATTTTGTTTAAATAAACCCCATTTCCAAATTTTTAAATATTCTAGTGATCTTTAAACGTGCATATATGTTATATAAAAAGTACAAATATTTCAGTGTTTATTTATGTTCTTTGTGTTAAAACAATTTAAATCAATTTAAAGTGGATTTCTGTAGCCTAAATTACAAACAAATACCCGTACTGATATAACAAAAACAATAATAACAGATATTCTGTTGTATTGTGTTGTATATATTTATAGAACACCAGGATAAGGACTATTATTAATATATTGAATTGCTTGATAAGATATATGCTTTATATAACTATGAATTTTAGATTTATCAACTGCTAATAAAATCATGTTTCTTGCACAAGTAAACAAACTTACAATAATGTAGCAGTGAGCCTTTTCCTCAGATAATAATGTAGCTATTAATTGTATCTGTGTAAATCAGCTTATTGGTACCTTATTGGATTAGTTTAAAGGGGCAGTCTACTCCAGAATTGTTATTGCTTAAAAGGATAGATAATCATTTTATTTACAATTCCCCAGTTTTGCTTAATCAACACTGTTATTTTAATATACTTTTTTACCTCTGTGATTACCTTGTATCTAAGCCGCTGCAGACTGTCCCCTTATCTCAGTTCATTTGAAACACCTGCATTTTAGCCAATCAGTGTTGACTCTTAACTCCACGGGAGTGGGCACAATGTTATCTATATGACACACATGAACTAGCAGTGTCTAACTATAAAAACTGACAAAATGCACTGAGATAAGAGGCATTTCAACAGCTTAGAAATTAGCATATGAGCCTACGTAGGTTTAGCTTTCCACAAAGAATACCAAGAGAGCAAAGCAAATTTGATGAAAAATGTAAACTGGAAAGTTGTTTAAAATTGAATGCCCTATTTGAATCATGAAAGTTTATTTTTAACTAGACTGTCCCTTTAAGGGATATATCTCTCTTTGCTCATGTCATACAGCCAGAGTGACTTATGCAGAGGGGAAGGAGGATGTTGTTTGAGACCTACAGCACTACCTAGACAGGGGACCAGAATCAGTAATGTAAATCATTTCCTTTATATGATATTTATTTGACTTTAAAGTGTAGGCTTAGTGCAGAAATCTAACTAGTTACCTTACGTATATCTTCCCCTGCTATGTCTCTATTTTGCTAAAATAACCACATTTTCCTGTAGCTTTAAGATTTTTAAATTTATCATCCCTACAAAAAAGCAAAATATTTGTCAAATTAAAGCATGATGGTTATTAAAGGGTCATGAAACCCAAAATGCATCATTCACAATTTGTAACACTTTTATTTACTTCTATTATCAAATTCTCTTTATTCTCTTGGTATCTTTTGTTAAAACGCAGGAACATAAGCTTAGGAGTGTGCAGGTATCTGTAGCAGTATATGGCAGGAGTTTTACAAGAATGTTATCTGTTTGCAAGAGCACTAGATGACACCACCACTTCCTGCCATATAGTGACCCAGTGAACTACATAGCTATCTCTTCAGCACAGAATACCATGGGAGAGAAGCAAATTTGATAACAAAAGTAAATTGGAATCTATTGTACAGTTGTGTGCCCAGCCTGAATCACAAAATAACATTTTGAGGATGACTGCTTATTGCCTAATGTGTTTGACTTAAAGGGATACTGTAGACAAAACAAATTCTATTAAACATATGAAAATAGTATTTAAATGTGAATAAAAATAAATAAAATACATCAGTTCCAGCTGACTAATGCTCATTGGCTTTAGCGGTAATTAGCTGACAGCCAAATACTGTTAACAGGAAGTGTCTATCAGCCAATGGGCATTAGTGGGAGGTACAACTGATACAGCTGATTCCGTTTTTTCTGAACTTAATAAAATCTGTTGCTTCAAAAAAAATTATAGGAAAAAATAAATATTTTTTTAATTGCTTGCTATTAGTTAATATGGGTGACAGAAACCTTACACTAAATATGGTTTTTTTTATACAGATTTATTTTTGTTTATTATTTTTTGCCTGCTTTTATTGTAATTTAACACTGACAGTTGCAGTGCTTCCCCTCCCACAAAGAGTCTGAGGACATTTCAGGAATGTGTTTAATTGGCCACATCAAAGGAAATAATAAAAACCCCATTCATGACGCTAAGGGTGTGTCCTGGGTCTGCAAAACAATGACAGTTTGAAATACTAACAAAATATTTCATTTGTGCACAGATCTTTAGCAATGTAGCAAATAATATCTGAAGCATGAATAAAAACTGACTTTTATAATCCTTTAAACACAGTATCCCTTTAATTAATACAACAAATTCTGATTAGCACATTTCAGATCATTTTGAGTAACTTAGTATATTTTCTAATGTACAAACTATTCTCTACACTCACACATTAACATTCTAATGCATATTAGAATAAATGCCTTCATGATGAAGTGGGAGGCTTACATACTTACAGGGCCACAGTATTTACAATGACACATTGTGTATCAGAATATATTCTTACTGCCCAATTGAAGGGAGAATGGAATATAGATTGGACAGAAAATGGGATGAGGGAGTAACCTTTTCATTGGCTCTGACTGTACTATTGTGGAGATTGGAACCCTGAGGAATTGAATTAAGTAGAATTGTATTTGAATTTGATAGTGACTCTACAATTTATTCTAATTCCATACTGCTTTGTCCTGACAACAGGGGTACTTAGAGTGAGAAACAGAACTCAACATGAAAATGTAGTATAAAAAAAGCAGTGTTTATTATCAACTTATTACCAATTTACCATTACATAAAGCAGTAATCAATTTATAAGCAAGGTGATGATTAAACTATAAACGCTACTTATCTTTGGATTTAGAATAAGGGATTTATATCAGTGTACAAGAGTAGGCAGAATAACAGTTGTGGCCAAATACAGCATCACCACGCAGCAGATGAGACAGCTGTTTCTTTTTCATATGTTGCCCACAAACTTCTCCTTAAAGCACTCCTTTAATCTCATCTGCCCCTCCCTTAGCAAATCTAATAATTAAAACTGTTAGTGTAGCAGGCGTGTCTATGTGTTATGTCAATCATATTATTTTGTAGCAATTGTGTTAGTTTCTCAATAAGAGTGTTCTCAAAACAAAATTAATCTTCTCACACATAGTGCCTCTCACTGGAATGCTGCCCCCCCTTACCCTTCCAAATAAGACACTGCCTGAGAACAAAAGAGCAGGGCAGACTAACAGTGTAACTTATTTCTTAAAGGCATTTCTCTTAAAGGCATATATGTGCTATATATGTGATATTTACTAAATTAATGTATACATACTGTATATATATTCTCTAGAAGCAAAGTTGCAATATAAACTCCTAATACAAATTGGCCGCTAGAAGGGGGTGTAAATCATCTCAATCGTATTGGATCGGGATGATTTTAGTCCGCCACCTTACTACCGCTGCTTCTTAACTTACGTGAAGGCCGCAGAATGCAGCATCCGCTGCCTAATAAATCTACTCCGATGACTGTACCCAAAATAGATGGCCCTGCTGCTACATTTGTGAGAGTCTATTCTAGAGAGACTCTTGATTCTTTATAGGATCCTGTAAATGCTTTATTATACTGCTGTTGCATTGCTGGTTTGTTTGACTAGTGACCTATATAACCTATATCACACAAGTGAGGGGATTATTAGCTAAAATGAGTAGATTCAACTCTTGTGGCCATTGCTAATCAGTAATGGTTATACTCATTGGGACCTATTTATTATGGTGCAAGCAGACATGATCCGATATAGCGCACATCAATAAATTCCAACAGCATACACTCTCTGCATTTATCATTGCACCAGCAGTTCTTGTGAACTGCTGGTGGAATGCCGCCCCCTGCAGATTCACGTGAGGGGTTGTCAATCAACCCGATCGTATTCGTTCGGGTTGATTTCTGACGATTTCTTTCAGTGCGGGCGGACAGGTTATGGAGCAGGGGTCTTTAGACCGCTGCTCCATGACTTCTGTTTCCGGCGAGCCTGAAACTCGCCGGAAACATGGGGCATCAAGCTCCATACGCAGCTTGATAAATATGCCCCAATGTCTTTCTCCATACCTTCCATGTTGACGTTTCCCTCGCATTTAGCAATGAGCAGTGGCCGCGCGCTATGTACTCTGCATGCAACATTCCCTCAAATATATTTGAGAAGTGTGCGCAAAAAAAATGGCCTTTGCAATTTTTGGCCAGTTGACTAAACTGTGTGCGCACATTTGAAGAGGTACAAAATCAGCTAGTACCTACCTCACATAGAGCAAAATACAGGAAAATAAAGTTACTCACACATACACAAACACACATACAATCATAATTATACACACTTATAAATACACACACTTACAAAACACAATCATACATACTGGATATTTTTTTTAACATACTGTCAATGGCAAACCCTGTCTGTGATATGTAAAAATTTTAGAAGACTGCAGAAAAATGTGTAATTACAAGGATATTTACTGTCCTTTTAAAATAGAAATGGACCGTCCATTTTGCAGATTCTACTTTTTATATCTAAAATCTATACACTTCTATTCATTATAAAGATAATATTGTGCATAAACAGGTGTGTTCTTGTGCTGCATTTATGGTAAGTGTGTTTACTAGATGACTAGTTAATGTGCCTTTCATCTTTGGGTGATGTAGAATTTTCTCAAACGAGAGAAGTTTTTGTTATCGGTTCTAATTTGTCAAGTCACATTATTGTTTACAACAATTCAATAAAATGAAATTATGCTATTCAGAGATCTTACTCGCTGTACCAAACACTGCTCCATGAATGACTGACAGGTCAGTGTTAACAATGTGGGAGGTCTAAAGCTAGTGATATGTCTACATATAAGTTTAAAGTTAGGGTTATAGTAAGGTCTAGCTATAGGGTTCTAGTTATGGTTAGGGATACAATTACAGATAGGGTTAGGGATAAGGAAGAGTTAGGCTAGGGTTAGGGTTTGAATTAGGGCTAGGGCCAGATATATGGGCTTCAATGAGGGTTAGGGCTATGGATTTGAGTAAGGGTTGTGAATTGGTTTTCAATTACTTTTAGGGCTAGGCTTATAGGATAGAGATACATCAAGGGCTAGGGTTATGATTAGGGATAGGGTTAGGGTTTGTGTTACAGTTGGAAGTAGGATTTGGGTTAGGGCTAGTGTTAAGCCTAGGGTATAAGTTAGAGTTGGGGCTAGGTTTTGAGTTAGGTCTAGTTTTAGGGTTAAGTTTAGCATTAAGGTTGGGGTAGGGCTAAGGTTTGAATTAGCGTTAGGACTAAAGAGAAGTTTAGGGCTAGCATTATGATTAGGGAGAGGGTTAGGCTAATAGTTTGGATTAGAGTTATGGTTAGGGTTTGAGTTAGATTTGGGGCTAGGTTTTGAGTTAGGACTAGGGTTAAGTTTAGCATTAGAGTTTGGGGAGGCTAGGGTTTGAATTAGAGTTTCAGTTAGGGTTTGGGTTAGAGTTATGTTTAGGGTTTAAGTTAGTGTTTGGGATAGAGTTATGAATAGGGTTTGAGCTAGAGTTTGGGTTATGTTTAGGGTTAGGGTTTGAGTTTGGGCTAGGTTTTAGTTAGGCCTATTGTAATGATTAGGGACAGGGTTAGGTTAAGGGTTTGGGTAAAAGTTAAGGTTAGGGTTTGAGTTAGAGTTGGGGCTAGGTTTTGGTTAGGGCTTGTATTAGGGTTAAGTTTAGCATTAGAGTTGGGATAGGATTAGAGTTTAAGTTAGGGTTTGGCTTAGCATTATGGTTAGGGCTAGAGTTAGGGTTGGGGCTGGGTTTTGATTAGGGCTCGTGTTAGGGTTAAGCTTAGCATTAGGTTTGTGGTAGAGCTAGGTTTTGAATTAGGGTTAGGACTAAAGATACGTTTTGGGCTAGGGTTATGATTAGGTATAGGGTTAGGTTTAGAGTTATGGTTAGGGTTTGAGTTAGGACTAGGCTTTGGTTAAGGCTATTGTTAGGGTTAAGTTTAGCATTGGAGTTGGGATAGGGCTAGGGTTTGAGTTAAGGTTGGTGCTTGGGCTAGAGATAGGATAAGGCAATCATTTGAGAAAGGGTAAAGTCTACAGCTACATATACAATTAACTTATTCCATGCCAGAGGGTTGAAATTAATTACAAAGCTATACTATATGTTGGTACAAATACATGTTTTACTAACTTAATCTAACCTTACAACAGGTCTACTACTGCAGATGAGAGTATATTTATATTTCCCTCTCACCATGGAGTTAATTGTTCATAACTCTCCTTTTGTTGAGTGTTGTTATTAGGACAATGCAGCTTGAACACAGTGGGTTTAAGAATAACCGACTGATTTTGTTCAAGTAGAAAAATCAAGAAATCTTAGCATGTAACTAGCACACAAACTAGAGTTTCCTGACTGAGTTATAGCTGCTTCTGTAAACACAAAAACTGCAAGCTGACACATTTTAAAGATGCTTCAATGTGCATCAGCTTTATGGAGAAACATCCATTATATCCTAATATCTATAACCCTCTCAGCTGCTTAAAAATGTAAGAGGAGGAAGCGTTCTCTAACGTAAAGGACACCTTGTGATTGATGGATTGATGGTTTGCTATTATACATGTGTGATTAGGACTGTTACTCATTGTATTGATATATCATCAGCTCAGGCATTCTGTTTAGTTTTGTCGGATCTGCATTTTTATATTGCTACTTTATTTTTTTATTTTTTTAAAAGTGAATTCGAAAAATCACGTGTAGTGTAAATAATAATGTACATCCTACTGTAAAATCATGTGTAATGTAAATAATAATGTACATCCTACTGTAAAATCATGTGTAGTGTAAATAATAATGTACATCTTACTGTAAAATCATGTGTAATGTAAATAATAATGTACATCCTACTGTAAAATCATGTGTAGTGTAAATAATAATGTACATCCTACTGTAAAATCATGTGTAGTGTAAATAATAATGTACATCCTACTGTAAAATCATGTGTAGTGTAAATAATAATGTACATCCTACTGTAAAATCATGTGTAGTGTAAATAATAATGTACATCCTACTGTAAAATCATGTGTGGAGTAAATAATAATGTACATCCTACTGTAAAACCATGTGTAGTGTAAATAATAATGTACATCTTACTGTAAAATCATGTGTAGAGTAAATAATAATGTACATCCTACTGTAAAACCATGTGTAGTGTAAATAATAATGTACATCCTACTGTAAAATCATGTGTAGAGTAAATAATAATGTACATCCTACTATAAAATCATGTGTAGTGTAAATAATAATGTACATCCTACTGTAAAATCATGTGTAGTGTAAATAATAATGTACATCCTACTGTAAAACCATGTGTAGTGTAAATAATAATGTACATCCTACTGTAAAATCATGTGTAACCATCTAAACAATCACATGTAACATTCTAAAAATCCTTTATAAGCTACTAAAAAAATGTATCCAGTTACCCTACAAATAAAATGATGTTTAACCTACCATATAACTTACCAATAAAGGGCTAGATTACAAGTTGAAAGTAAAACGTTTTTACGCAATCGTTAGCACAATGCGCACAAAAAGCAGAACTTGGAATATTGTGACTGCGTTAATGTATTCCCCCATAGACTTTAAAGGAGCAAGTAAAGGGGAAAAAGAACACCCAACAAGTTGCGCAAACCCGATCACGTGTTTATATGTGTGTATATGTCTGTAAATACATATATACACAAAAAAATACATAAATACATATGTACACACATATAAACATATATATAAATTCCAGATGAACTCTGCACTCACTCCATATAACCACAGCTGCCTGGGGTGCATCCAATGTCACAAACTGCTAATTCAAAGTTCCAAAAATAAAGAGCACTCACCAGGGCTTAATATCATAAAGCAACCAAAGCTTTTATTTTACAAAGTAACGTTTCTAGGATTTTAACCCTGTCCTCAGACTTTACAAATGTGTCCATACCTTAAGCATTTTAAACCCTCCGCCGACTATCGCCGCAATACCGGAAGTCATCCGGCGTCCTGTCCGCAGAACTGCGCATGTACAGAGCGTCGGCATGGCAACCGGCATCAGCGTTCTCTAAAAACATTTTAGAAATGCGTGCTATAAACATTAATTCTATATCTTGTAACAGTTGAATACATTAATAATGAAATCATGGGTGTTCAATTGGAATTCAGAGGCAATTTCTTCAGATATACATGAGCCATTTATCACGCTCCCTTATGACACAGCAACCCATATCACTATGGTATACCCAGTTATACTGATCTTAATTAATTATAAATCTAATGTGTTAGCTTCTTATTTGCATCTCGCACATATTAATAATGCAGAATAATAATCAAAATCTGGTGCTGTCCACCTGTTAAATCTCAACATTGTCATATATAAGCAAAAAACCTTACACCCCAGAATAATTCATACTTAGAAAATTCTTATCATGAAAATACTTATTAAAAAACAGTGCCAATCCAAGTGGGTATTCAGTCCACCTGGCACAAGTGTACCCAAATTAAAAATCCACCTGGATTCACATTGTAGTAGAAGCCTATTTCTATCCCCACCCCTCGTTAGGGGTGGAATGTGATCAATAATCACATATCTCAAATCTGCTACCGTATGGCTAGACAGTGCAAAATGCAGTGCCATGGGTTGTTCAGACCCCATATTTGTTATGGCTAATCGAATGGCTGCACGATGATTGGCCATACGGGTGCATAGGTCATCTATGGTCTTTCCGACATAGAATAACCCACACGGACAATGTAGTAGGTACACAATGTGTGTGGTCGTGCAGGTTACCCTATGTCGGATAGCATATTTGCGATTAGTAGTTGGATGAACAAAGAATTTAGCATTAGACAAACCATTGCACGTAGTGCAACCTGCACATTTATAACATCCAGGTTTTGTTGTTTGCAACCAGTTCGATTTTTCATAGCTCTGAGTAGGGTCCACCTTCAACAAAATATCCCGTAGTGATCGAGATCTTCTATACCCTACTTGGGGGTGTAGTGAACCCTTGAACAGTAGATTTTTATCGCTCTCTACTATGTTCCAGTTCTTTTTTACCAATCGTTGTAAATTCTGCTTATCTGAAGTGTAAGTAGTAGTAAGAATCATTCTTCTTTCCGTGTCTCCTGACATCACAGCCTGCAAAGCTGTCTCCTGATCCATCGAGACAAATCTCTTGAAATGTTGATCAATATGTTTCTCTTGATAGCCCCTCTGCAGGAACCTCATTTTCATCTCTGTTAGCTGTTGCTGGGCATTACATTGTTTGCTGTTGTTTCTCATAACTCTCTTAAATTGAGAAATTGGAAGAGCTTTCTTTAATGATGGAGGGTGACAACTTGTAGCCTCCAACAGCGAATTCCTGTCAGTCTCCTTTTTGTACAAAGTTGTAACCAACATACCATCTTCAAGAAATATTCTCAGGTCGAGAAAATCCACTGCTGTGGAACTCTTGGTCATCTTGAATTGTACATTGGGGGTAACAGTATTCAATTTCAGAAACCAATCTTCTAATTCATCCTCCGTACCTGACCATAGAATGATCAAATCATCTATGTAACGTTTGAAATATTTGATATGTTGGTGTACAAATAAATCAGTATCCCTCTCCTCAAATTCTGCCATATATAAATTGGCATACAATGGGGCCATATTCGACCCCATCGCCATCCCCTGTAGTTGTAGAAAAAAAATATTTTTTCGAATTTGAAGTAGTTTCTACTGAGGCATAGTTACAATAATTCCAAAATCAGCTCTACTGGTGGTCCCACGTATGGGTACCTGTTCAGTTGTTTTTGAACCGCCATTATCCCCTGATCGTGTGGGATGGAGGTGCATAAACTAACAACATCTAATGTTGCTAGTATAATAGGCTGGTCGATTTTGGGGAACAATTTTATTTCCTTGATAAGACTAATAGAGTCCAACAGAAATGAGAATTAATGTTTATAGCACGCATTTCTAAAATGTTAAGGGCTAATGACACAAGTGTAAAGATGCACATCCACATTGTAACCATTTTTATTCACTCTGGTTTGTTTTTAGAGAACGCCGCGGCCGGTTGCCATGCAGAAGCTCTGTACATGCAGTTGTGCGGACAGGATGCTGGGTGACTTCCGGTATTGCGGCGATAGTCGATGGAGGGTTTAAAAGGCTAAAGGTATGTACACATTTGTAAGGTCTGAGGACGGGGTTAAAATCCTTGAAATGTTACTTTGTAAAATAAAAGCTTTAGTTGCTTTATGATATTAAGCCCTGGTGAGTGCTCTTTATTTTGGAACTTTGAATTAGCACTTTGTGACAGTGGATGCACCCCAGGCAGCTGTGGTTATATGGAGTGAGTCCAGAGTTCATCTGGAATTTTTGTACTACTATTTAACTCTTGCACCCTATACAATAAGACTTCTCTACCTCTGACTATTTTAGTTAACTATTGTTAATGTTTTTTTAACACACTATACAATATGGATTACAATATGGAATCAACACCAACAGGACTGGGTGAAGTGGAGGCTACAGATGATAACATACAGGGTGCTACTACCTTTAATTATACAGAGGATGATGCGGATAGAATCCGATTTGCCACCTTTCCCAATAGGGATTTAAAGGAACAGCCATCCCATTTGTATGCAAAGTGGTTGAAACTTAAAAAAAGAAAAATTGATTTACCACTACATGGAACTTTTCTATTGGATTACCATTGAAAACTCTTTATTCCAATAGTATTTAGAGTCAAAAACATCCCTACCATAGGCAGAAACAATCCTGCTTTTTGCATCAAGTGGTGCAGCATTTTAAATAAATGCGCTTTAGGGGCACGATCCGATATTTGGCGCAGGTTTCGGCGCAAGCGTGGAAACCTGCACCGCCCGTAGTTTCAGCTCGCAACTCAAGCTATCACATATATGGCGCCGTCAGATTCTAAAGTGCCGTAAGTCTGAGAAACTAGCGATGTCCAGAAATCTGCGTAAGTACAAATTTCTGGAGTCGCCAGTGACTTACAGCACTTTAGAAACTGCTGCCGCCTACAAAAACTGACTAAATTGTAAAATCACCCGTAACTGCCCCAAAGTAACCAGCTCTATTACCAGCCCTTAAAAGGGCCTTTTGCAGGGCATTGTCCCAAAGTAATCAGCTCTTTTACCTGTAATCTAATCCCCCTACACCGCCGCCACCTATATTAAATATATTAACCCCTAATCAAATCCCCCTACACCGCCGCCACCTATATTAAATATATTAATCCCTAATCTGACCCCCCTACACCGCCGCCACCTATATTAACTATATTAACCCTAATTATATTAGGGTTAGTAAAGTTATTATATTATATATATTAACTATATTAACCCTATCTAACCCTAACACTTCTAACTTAATTATTATTGCAATAAATCTAAATAATAATAATCTTATTAACTAAAATATTCCTATTTAAAACAAAATACTTACCTATAAAATAAACCTTAAGATAGCTACAATATAATTAATAATTACATTGTAGCTATTTTAGGGTTTATATTTATTTTACAGGTAACTTGGTATTTATTTTAACTAGGTACAATAGCTATTAAATAGTTAATAACTATTTAATAGCTACCTAGTTAAAATAATTACCAATTTACCTGTAAAATAAATCCTAACCTAAGTTACAAATACACCTACACTATCAATAAATTAAATAAACTACAAATATCTAAACTAAAATACAATTAAATAAACTAAACTAAATTACAAAAACAAACACTAAATTACAAAAAATAAAAAAAGATTACAATCATTTTAAGATAATTACACCTAATCTAAGCCCCCTAATAAAATAACAAAGCCCCCCAAAATAAAAAAAATTCCCTACCCTAAACTAAATTACAAAAAGTAATCAGCTCTATTACCAGCCCTTAAAAGGGCCTTTTGTGGGACATTGGATTAGATTAGGGGTTAATCATTTTAAAATAGGTGGCGGCGGGGTAGGGGGATTAGATTAGGGGGTAATATAGTTAAAATAGGTGGCGGCGGTGTAGGGGGCTCACATTAGGGGGGTAATATAGTTAAAATAGGTGGCGGCGGGGTAGGGGGCTCACTTTAGGGGGTAATAATTTTAATATAGATGGCTGCAGTGTAGGGGGATTACATTAGGGGTTAATAATTTTAATGTAGGTGGCGGCGGTGTAGGCGGATTACATTACGGGTTAATAATTTTAATGTAGGTGGCGGCGGTGTAGGGGGATCACATTAGGGGTTAATAATTTTAATGTAGGTGGCGGCGGTGTAGGGGGATCACATTAGGGGTTTAGATATTTAATGTAGGTGGCGGCGGGTCCGGGAGCAGCAGTTTAGGGGTTAAACGCTTTATTAGGGATTGCGGCGGGGGATTATGGTTGAAAGGTAGATAGACATTGCGCATGCGTTAGGTGTTAGGTTTTATTTTGCAGCCAGTTTAGGGAGCTACGGGGCTCCAATACTCAGCGTAAGGCTTACTATGCCTGCATTTTGTGGCGAGGTGAAAATGGAGTAAGATTTCTCCATTTCCGCCACGTAAGTTCTTACTCTGTATATTGGATACCAAACTGCGCGGGTTTGGTATACCTGTCTATGGGCCAAAAAACTACGGCCGAAGGCAGAAATATACGAGCGTAACTTCTATGTTACGCCGTATATGTGATACCAAACCAAAGCTTTTGCGGGCGATGCTGCATATCGGATCGGGCCCTAGATCTGATGCTTTTGGTTATAGAAGAGGTAAGGATGTTATTGAATAAGGTTGATGTGGAAATACAGCAATTTATACAAACATATAAAACAACTCTGGAAGCAGACCAAGAGAACAAATGGCTTGAAAAAATGACCAAACAGGTACAAGACTTTGAAACAGAATTGTTAACCTTTAAAAATCGCAAATGGGACACCGTGGAGTCTGATCATAAAGAGAAAAAGGTCTATAGATGGTTACTCTCGGCAGAGGAAAGACAGAGGACCTTTGAAAATAGACCTAGGAGATCACGATTCTACAAGCCCAGGAATATGACTACAATAGATTCATCTGACAACAGTACTGATTCAGACGGTATAACTATGACTGAAGAACCACAGAGAACAGCAGATGGAGGGGTTATGACCAGGTCAAAAAACTTGGGAGGCACCGGACGTACATCAGGAGAGGGGGTGGCAAGAGGAAGACCACCAAGAGCCAGACGCAGGATGTAATAAATGATATAGTGATTAATTTGAGTTCTTACCAGTTGTCATCATTGGAGACTAAGATACTAAACAAGGGTTTGTCTTTTATCCCTACCTCTTTTTATAAGCCATTTGAAATGTATATAGATATGCAAAAATTCGAACGAAACCTAAGACTCAAGGAACATTTTGGTATAGAACCAAATAATACCAATATGGATCTCACTAATACTACTAGATAGAAACCTAAGAGCACTTATGATTGCTCCAGCTCAAATCCCAGCATAAAAACATATAGTAGACTCCTGCTGGATGACACTAAGAGGATGTGCACAATGGCTAAATCAGGATGCAGAAACAATCTAACCAAAGAAGAGAGACAGATATAAGATAATCTCAGCAAGAACAAAGATTTGATTTTTAGGGAGGCCGATAAAGGAGGAGCACTGGTCATAATGGACTATGCATATTACCAGCAAGAAATATTCTCACAGTTGAATGACACTTCCACATACAAACAACTAACCTGTAATCCAACTAAACTGTTTAAAAAACAGATTGATGAAGTTTTGGATCGAGCCTTTGGGAATGGTTGGCTGAATTAGCATGAGAGAGGCTTCATGAAGGGAGAGTATCCTCGGATACCTGCATTTTATACGCTTCCGAAGGTTCATAAGCATCATACTAGTCCACCGGGAAGACCGATAGTGTCCTCTATAGGATCCCTTTTGCAGCCAATAGCAATATTTTTGGATAGCATCCTGCAGCCATGTGTATGGAACATGCCCTCATTTCTGTTGGACTCTATTAGTCTTATCAAGGAAATAATATTGCTCCCCAAAATCGACCAGCCTATTATACTAGCAACATTATATGTTGTTAGTTTATACACCTCCATCCCACACGTGGGACCACCAGTAGAGCTGATTTTGGAATTATTGGAACTATGTCTCAGTAGAAACTACTTCAAATTCGAAAAATCATTTTGTCTACAACTACAGGGGATGGCGATGGGGTCGAATATGGCCCCATCGTACGCCAATTTATATATGGCAGAATTTGAGGAGAGGGATACTGATTTATTTGTACACCAACATATCAAATATTTCAAACGTTACATAGATGATTTGATCATTCTATGGTCAGGTACGGAGGATGAATTAGAAGATTGGTTTCTGAAATTGAATACTGTTACCCCCAATGTACAATTCAAGATGACCAAGAGTTCCACAGCAGTGGATTTTCTCGACCTGAGAATATTTCTTGAAGATGATATGTTGGGTACAACTTTGTACAAAAAGGAGACTGACAGGAATTCGTTGTTGGAGGCTACAAGTTGTCACCCTCCATCATTAAAGAAAGCTCTTCCAATTTCTCAATTTAAGAGGGTTATGAGAAACAACAGCAAACAATGTAATGCCCAGCAACAGCTAACAGAGATGAAAATGAGGTTCCTGCAGAGGGGCTATCAAGAGAAAAATATTGATCAACATTTCAAGAGATTTGTCTCGATGGATCAAGAGACAGCTTTGCAGGCTGTGACGTCAGGAGACACGGAAAGAAGAATGATTCTTACTACTACTTACACTTCAGATAAGCAGAATTTACAACAATTGGTAAAAAAGAACTGGAACATAGTAGAGAGCGATAAAAATCTACCGTTCAAGGGTTCACTACACCCCCAAGTAGGGTATAGAAGATCTCGATCACTACGGGATATTTTGGTGAAGGTGGACCCTACTCAGAGCTATGAAAAATCGAACTGGTTACAAACAACAAAACCTGGATGTTATAAATGTGCAGGTTGCACTACGTGCAATGGTTTGTCTAATGCTAAATTCTTTGTTCATCCAACTACTAATCGCAGATATGCTATCCGACATAGGGTAACCTGCACGACCACACACATTGTGTACCTACTACATTGTCCATGTGGGTTATTCTATGTCGGAAAGACCATAGATGACCTATGCACCCGTATGGCCAATCATTATGCAGCGATTCGATTAGCCATAAAAAATATGGGGTCTGAACAACCCGAGGCACAGTATTTTGCACTGTCTAGCCATACAGTAGCAGATTTGAGATATGTGATTATTGATGACATTCCACCCCTAACCAGGGGTGGGGATAGAAATAGTCTTCTACTACAGTGCGAATCCAGGTGGATTTTTAATTTGGGTACACTTGTGCCAGGTGGACTGAATACCCACTTGGATTGGCACTGTATTTTATAATAAGTATTTTCATGATAAGAATTTTCTAAGTATGAATTATTCTGGGGTGTAAGGTTTTTTTGCTTATACATGACAATGTTGAGATTTAACAGGTTGACAGCACCAGATTTTGATTATTATTCTGCATTATTAATATGTGCGAGATGAAAATAAGAAACTAACACATTAGATTTATAATCAATTAAGATCAGTATAACTGGGTATACCATAGTCATATGGGTTGCTGTGTCATAAGGGAGCGTGATAAATGGCTCATGTATATCTGAAGAAATTGCCTCTGAATTCAAATTGAACACCCATGATTTCATTATTAATCTATTCAACTGTTACAAGATATAGAATTAATGTTTATAGCACGCATTTCTAAAATGTTAAGGGCTAATGACACAAGTGTAAAGATGCACATCCACATTGTAACCATTTGTATTCACTCTGGTTTGTTTTTAGAGAACACCGTGGTCGGTTGCCATGCCGACGCTCTGTACATGCGCAGTTGTGCGGACAGGACGCCGGGTGACTTCCGGTATTGCGGCGATAGTTGGTGGAGGGTTTAAAAGGCTTAAGGTATGGACACATTTGTAAAGTCTGAGGACGGGGTTAAAATCCTCAAAACGTTACTTTGTAAAATAAAAGCTTTGGTTGGTTTATGATATTAAGCCCTGGTGAGTGCTCTTTATTTTTGGAACTTTATATATATATATATATATATATATATATATATATATATATATATATATATATAATATATATATATATATATATACAGGGAGTGCAGAATTATTAGGCAAGTTGTATTTTTGAGGATTAATTTTATTATTGAACAACAACCATGTTCTCAATGAACCCAAAAAACTCATTAATATCAAAGCTGAATATTTTTGGAAGTAGTTTTTAGTTTTAGCTATTTTAGGGGGATATCTGTGTGTGCAGGTGACTATTACTGTGCATAATTATTAGGCAACTTAACAAAAACAAATATATACCCATTTCAATTATTTATTTTTACCAGTGAAACCAATATAACATCTCAACATTCACTAATATACATTTCTGACATTCAAAAACAAAACAAAAACAAATCAGTGACCAATATAGCCACCTTTCTTTGCAAGGACACTCAAAAGCCTGCCATCCATGGATTCTGTCAGTGTTTTGATCTGTTCACCATCAACATTGCGTGCAGCAGCAACCACAGCCTCCCAGACACTGTTCAGAGAGGTGTACTGTTTTCCCTCCTTGTAAATCTCACATTTGATGATGGAGCACAGGTTCTCAATGGGGTTCAGATCAGGTGAACAAGGAGGCCATGTCATTAGATTTTCTTCTTTTATACCCTTTCTTGCCAGTCACGCTGTGGAGTACTTGGACGTGTGTGATGGAGCATTGTCCTGCATGAAAATCATGTTTTTCTTGAAGGATGCAGACTTCTTCCTGTACCACTGCTTGAAAAAGGTGTCTTCAAGAAACTGGCAGTAGGACTGGGAGTTGAGCTTGACTCCATCCTCAACCCGAAAAGGCCCCACAAGCTCATCTTTGATGATACCAGCCCAAACCAGTACTCCACCTCCACCTTGCTGGCGTCTGAGTCGGACTGGAGCTCTCTGCCCTTTACCAATCCAGCCATGGGCCCATCCATCTGGCCCATCAAGACTCACTCTCATTTCATCAGTCCATAAAACCTTAGAAAAATCAGTCTTGAGATATTTCTTGGCCCAGTCTTGACGTTTCAGCTTGTGTGTTTTGTTCAGTGGTGGTCATCTTTCAGCCTTTCTTACCTTGGCCATGTCTCTGAGTATTGCACACCTTGTGCTTTTGGGCACTCCAGTGATGTTGCAGCTCTGAAATATGGCCAAACTGGTGGCAAGTGGCATCTTGGCAGCTGCACGCTTGACTTTTCTCAGTTCATGGGCAGTTATTTTGTGCCTTGGTTTTTCCACACGCTTCTTGCGACCCTGTTGACTATTTTGAATGAAACGCTTGATTGTTCGATGATCACGCTTCAGAAGCTTTGCAATTTTAAGAGTGCTGCATCCCTCTACAAGATATCTCACTATTTTTGACTTTTCTGAGCCTGTCAAGTCCTTCTTTTGACCCATTTTGCAAAAGGAAAGGAAGTTGCCTAATAATTATGCACACCTGATATAGGGTGTTGATGTCATTAGACCACACCCCTTCCCATTACAGAGATGCACATCACCTAATATGCTTAATTGGTAGTAGGCTTTCGAGCCTATACAGCTTGGAGTAAGACAACATGCATAAAGAGGATGATGTGGTCAAAATACTCATTTGCCTAATAATTCTGCACTCCCTGTATATATATATATATATATAATATATATATATATATATATATATATATATATATATATATATATATATATATATATAATACATCTTTAGACATGTATATGACTGTATCTCTGTTAAAGTCCTTTGCTTGCCTTTTTTTCTAATACCTGAGACCTCATATCTTTGAGCCCCTATAACTGTTTTGTGAAATTTTTTCTAATATTTTTTTTTTTTAAGTACTGTTATTATGAGTGTAACTGTACTTTTAAATGTAATTTTTATGTGTTTTGTGCCACTTTTCTGTCTAGCATAACAGTCAACCAGAGCTCTGAAGTCGCGCTACCTGATGCGCATTGAATTCAATTGCATTCAAGGCAACACGTTTACTTTCAACCTGTAATATGCACACAACTTCCAACATGCTCAAAATTTGTTTCATTATAAAGTCATCCTATATCGAATAATACAAAGCATCACATTTATTTAAAAAATATTTGTATTATGATTATAGTTGTTATTATTATTATTATTATTTTTTTAATTTTAAATTATTTATTGTCTAAAATAACTGTCTGTATTAGCTCAGAGAAACAAGGATCTAAATGACATAACACAAAAGCAGGGGTCAAGTCGAGCAGGAACGCATGGGAACGGAGTTCCTGCACTATTTTTGCAAGAGGAACTAAGTTCCCTCTGGGCAGAGAACAGAAACACTTCAGTAAACATTGCTGCTGCTGGTAGGAGGAGCAGGAGCACAATCTGGTTAGAGGGATAGTGAGATACTCTAGTAATGGGTAGTAATACTTCCTACAATACACTAAATGCAAGTCTCTCTCTCATATATATTTATTATTATATTATATTATATATATATATATATATATAAATATATATGTGTGTGTATATATATATATATATATATATATATATATATATATATATATACATACATATGTGTAAATATATATTTTACAAAAAAAAACCCCAATAAACTATACGTATATATAGAAATATACAGTATATTTAGAGGCATAGAAAGGTCAACAATTAAATATGCATAGGTTTCAATTTCATATATAAGCAATATAATTTCATTAGCAAAAATGCTTCTAAAAAAATGATTACTGATTTTCTGTGGCATACACACATATGCTGTGAGGGCCATGCACTAATATTCATGCAATACACCTTCTCAGAGAGTTAGCAGTGACTTGTATGATTAAATCTTTAGAAGCAATACACTGAGCATGCATGGTGTTTGAATACTGGTGCACAGGCCCTCGCAGCATATGTACGTATGCAGTAGAAAAACAGTAATACAATTTACTAGAAGCATTTTTGCTGATGAAAGTATATTGCCAAAAAATAAATTGATATTAACTCATGCACATTTCATTTTTGACCTTTCTATAATTTTAAAAGTACATAGAACATTTTCTTATATGTGAAGAACATTGGAATGTGAAATATACACAGCTATCTTTGGGTTTAGCGCTGTAAGTGAGGTCGGGTTAGCATGCGAGCAGTGTTTTTTTTAAAGCGTGCTTTATTGAAATCTATGGGGAGAAGACGTTAATGTGGCCGCGATATGCAAAGCCCTGAAGTTAGCGTGCATTGGGTTTTCGCTCTAACTAGGTATATTTTATTTGTTCTCTTGGTATCTTTTATTGAAGAGTAAAACTAGGTAGGCTCATAAGAGCTCAGGAGTGTGCACGTGTCTTTAGTACTCTATGGCATTATTATTATTTGTTGCTTTGTTATAGAATATTGCAATACACTGCTGCCATAGGGTACTAAAGACACGTGCACACTCCTGAACTCTTATGAGCCTACCTAGTTTTACTCTTCAATAAAAGATACCAAGAGAACAAAAAACTATAAAAAGAGAACACAGAAAGTTTTTTTTTTTTAAATTGCATGCTCTATGACAAACATGAAAGTTTGATTTTGACTTTACTGTCCCTTTATAGATAGAGATACAAACACATGTCTAAATATGTATGTATGTGTATATACAGTATATATACAGTATATGTGTGTGTCTGTGTGTACATATGTGTATATATGTATTTACAGATATATATATACACATATAAACACATAAATACATATATACACACATAAATACATATATACACACATAAAGACATATATACACATATAAACACATATATACACATATAAATACATATATACACACAAAAATACATATATACACACAAAAAACATATATACGCACATAAATACATATATATACACACATAAAGACATATATACACACACATAAAGACATATATACACATATAAACACATATACACATATAAATACATATATACACACATAAAGACATATATACACATATAAACACATATACACAATATAAATACATATATACACATAAAGACATACAGTGGGGCAAAAAAGTATTTAGTCAGCCACCAATTGTGCAAGTTCTCCCACTTAAGAAGACGAGAGAGGCCTGTAATTTTCATCATAGGTATACCTCAACTATGAGAGACAAAATGTGGAAACAAATCCAGACAATCACATTGTCTAATTTGGAAAGAATTTATTTGCAAATTATGGTGGGAAATAAGTATTTGGTCAATATCAAAAGTTCATCTCAATACTTTGTTATATATCCTTTGTTGGCAATGACAGAGGTCAAACGTTTTCTGTAAATCTTCACAAGGTTGTCACACACTGTTGCTGGTATGTTGGCCCATTCCTGTATGCAGATCTCCTCTAGAGCAGTGGTGTTTGGGGCTGTCGCTGGGCAACACAGACTTTCAACTCCCTCCAAAGGTTTTCTATGGGGTTGAGATCTGGAGACTGGCTAGGCCACTCCAGGACCTTGAAATGCTTCTTACGAAGCCACTCCTTCGTTGCCCGGGCGATGTGTTTGGGATCATTGCCATGCTAAAAGACCCAGCCACGTTTCATCTTCAATGCCCTTGCTGATGGAAGGAGGTTTGCACTCAAAATCTCATGATACATGGCCCCATTCATTCTTTCATGTAAATGGATCAGTCGTCCTGTTCCCATTGCAGAGAAACATCCCCAAAACATGATGTTTCCACCCCCATGCTTCACAGTAGGTATGGTGTTCTTTCGTTGCAACTCAGCATTCTCTCTCCTCCAAACATGACGAGTTGTGTTTCTACCAAACAGTTCTACTTTGGTTTCATCTGACCATATGACATTCTCCCAATCTGCTTCTGGATCATCCAAATGCTCTCTAGCATACTTCAGATGAGCCCGGACATGTACTGGCTTAAGCAAGGGGACACGTCTGGCACTGCAGGATCTGAGTCCCTGGCGGCGTAGTGTGTTACTGATGGTAGCCTTTGTTACGTTAGTCCCAGCTCTCTGCAGGTCATTCACTAGGTCCCCCCGTGTGGTTCTGGGATGTTTGCTCACCGTTCTTGTGATCCCCATGGGGTGAGATCTTGCGTGGAGCCCCAGATCAAGGGAGATTATTAGTGGTCTTGTATGTCTTCCATTTTCTAATTATTGCTCCCACAGTTGATTTCTTCACACCAAGCTGCTTGCCTATTGCAGATTCAGTCTTCCCAGACTGGTGCAGGTCTACAATTTTGTTTCTGGTGTCCTTCAACAGCTCTTTGGTCTTCACCTTAGTGGAGTTTGGAGTGTGACTGTTTGAGGTTGTGGACAGGTGTCTTTTATACTGATAACAATTTCAAACAGGTGCCATTAATACAGGTAATGAGTGGAGGACAGAGGAGTCTCTTAAAGAAGAAGATACAGGTCTGTGAGAGCCAGAAATTATGCTTGTTTGTAGGTGACCAAATACTTATTTTCCACCATAATATGCAAATAAATTCTTTCCAAATCAGACAATGTGATTGTCTGGATTTGTTTCCACATTTTGTCTCTCATAGTTGAGGTATACCTATAATGAAAATTACAGGCCTCTCTCATCTTCTTAAATGGGAGAACTTGCACAATTGGTGGCTGACTAAATACTTTTTTGCCCCACTGTATATACACATATACACACATAAAGACATATATACACATATACACACATAAATACATATATACACACATAAAGACATATATACACACATAAATACATATATACACATATAAACACATAAATACATATACTGTATACACACATAAAAACATATATACACACATAAAGACATATATATACACATATACACACATAAATACATATATACACACATAAAGACATATATACACATATGCACACATAAATATACATATACACACAAAAATACATATATAATGCATTGGAGCCCTTTGCAGTGAAGTAGTTCAAAACATGTAAAATCATATTTATGCAATATTCATATTTAAAAAAAGGTTTTAACAATGTATTTACTGTAAATATTTTACATTCCAATGTTCTTTACATAGGGATTATGTTCTATGTATTTATAAATAGATAGATATTCCTATATGCTGTATATATATCTGTATATATTATCTATACCTAAATATACAGCAATATATATATATATATATATATATAATGTGAAGTATTAATATTTCATGTTGGGTTAGCGCACTTGGTTAAACTTAATCGGGTTTGGCTCCATTGAAGTCCCCACACACTTTTCGCGCTCCATTGAAGTCTTTGGGGGAATACGTTAACACGGTTGCATTATTCTAACTTCTGCTTTTTGCATGTGTCTGGTTAGTGCAAAAGCAAATAGTTATAACTTTCAACTTGTAATATGTGCACAAATCCCGATGCGCGCAAAGAGCTTACTTCTATCAGAGTTAACATAAGAGCGGGAGTGATAAATAGCAATCCACTTGTAATCTAGTCCATACAATTTAGGGAAGGCCTTTATAGAAATCTATTCTCTGAGGGAAATTATGCACCTGCTCTATGTATAGTGTAGCGCGCATTTTGCTATCGTAACCATTAACTTTTTTTTTTATAAATAATTTTTATTGAAGTTTTCAACAGCAATAAAAAAATAAATTGTTGCATTGTACATTATACATACAATCAAGCTGAAATATATTATGTATTGGAAAACAGATATATGATCCACTTTTACCCAAGCCTACTTTTAGCTCGGCCAGCCATCCAATATGATAAACTCTAATCTGCGGTGACAAGGCCGGAATGATTGTATTCTTATTCAGTTCCGAGTTCAATTGATTATTCCAGATAGATGTTCAAACTTTCAACTTCAATATACAACATATACACTTAAAACCAACATAACTTAGTCACAATCCTTCTGTTGAGTGTAAAATAATTTGTTACAATATATCATAGTCAAGTCCAGTCACTTATGTGGAGATGATCCCAATAATAAAGATTGAAGAAGGCAAAGCAGGCAATATGGAAAATATTGAAAAAGAAAAAAAAGGGGTGGGGGGAGGAGGACCATAGAAGATAGGTAGATTACTGTGTCTCCCTAGTATCCAAACTCCCTATCAGGGATTCCCAATAGAATTTGACATCAAAAAATGTATGAGGAGTCCCCTTTCTAAAATGAACATATTCCTCTTGAGATATGAGTGTTGAAGTATGTTGAATACACTCCACATTAGAAGGGGGGGGAGAATGGATTTCAACTTCCTGGCAATTAGTGTTCTAGCACTGTTCAAGCCTATTGCTAATAGGTTCCATCTAATAGTGCACATTCTAGAGGGTCTATGATTTAGTATCCCCCCCATAACCATTAACTTTTAATACCAGTGCAAACATGCAAACTTTATGGATTACATTCCAGTGATGTTCACCGTCCATACCGCTTTTCTTTTCTCGCTCTAAAGACCACTGCTAGTTAACCTGACTGCGACACTTTAGGTGGTGGATTGAAATCCTCTTGATCGAAAAGATTGACAGCCCCCTCTTGTGCACCATTGACTGAGCACAAGTAGAGGGTGGCATTGTGCAATCAATGGGTTGTGCAAAGTTGAATGTGGGCTGCGTACTGGGCAGATACCTTGTCCGCCCACCTATTGTTAGTGTTTAATGTGCTATTAAAATAACTGATTTGTTTCTCCCTGCATTTTTATTTTGTTTTAATCCTTATCTTTTGAACAATATTTTAGAGAAAGGGATCATTGTTGCTTTGAAAAAAATAATTAAAAAAAAATATTTCAAAAAGTATTTTTTTTTCCCTTTGACTTTAGCACCATGGTTGGGGCAGCTGCCAGTGCTGGGGATTTAGTTAATTTGATGCAGACACACTCAGTCCTCTCCGTCTTCATTGGTTCTTAATCATCCCAGAGCCAGGAAAGCGCTGAGTCTGAATATTCAACTTAAGATAGCTCTGAAGTCAATGGACATCGATTGCAATATCTGTCTCATTAATGTAGCCGTACACTTTCTCTGGAATGTAAGTAACCAACAGGAAATTTCACTTCCAATGATATTGTTGCTTTAAAGTGCTCTGAAGAATTGATTAACCCCTTGCTTAGCAATATATTGAAACTCTCTTTGGCATCAAGAGAGTTAAACAAAATAACAGTTTAATTTTGTCTACGCTAGGTTAAGAAAACATTGTAGTTTGCTTTAATGCAAACACTGATGTCCACATAAAAAAATACTTTAATATAATATCATTGTAGACAAATAAATATAAGATATTTGTACTTTTATTACTCATGCTATTTTTAATTCTAACATAACCATGTTATATGCAGAGAGTCATGTGTCAATATGATATCTCGAAGGAGCATGTGATAACCATGTGATATCTCGAGTTTCATGTGACAACCATGATATTTAGACAGTCATGTGACACCATATGATATGTAGAGGTTCATATGAAAACCATGATATTTAAAGGGTCATGTGCCAACCAAATGATATCTAGAGGTTCATACAACAACCATGATATTAGACCCACCTCAAAAAACCTCATAATGCCAGACCCCCATCATTAGATCCTTCCATCACTATTAACCTCTTACAACAAATCCCCCAAACCTCAATAAACCCCTTAATGATATAACCCCACCAGATTAAAACCTAACAGTTAGAACCCTCAATGCAAGACACTGCAATAAGCACCCTAACCCAACTCAATAAACCGCTTAATTCCAGGCACACATGCAACCACATTTAAGGCAAACAACTAAATCCCCCACTTCAATAAAACACTTAATGCCAGACCACCCACCATTAGATCCCTCCACAACTAATTACATCTAACAACAAGATCCCCTCAACCTCAATAAACCTCTTAATGCTAAACCTCAACCACATTAAACCCCAAATGCTAGAACCCTCACTGCAAGACACTGTTTTAAGCACCATAACCCCTAGACCCATGACCACTATTAACCGTAATTGCTAAACACAACACTACTATTAACCCCTAAATGCTAGACTCACCACTAGATTAAACCACAAACTGCTAAATCCCTCACCACAATAAACATCTTAATGCCAGACCCCACCACATTAAACCCAGCTAAATCCCCTCACCTCAATAATCCCCTTAGTGCCAGACCCCCATAACATCAAAACCAAAATGCTAGATCCCACCACCACAATAAACCTTTTAAAGCCAGACCCCTTCCATATTAAACCCAACTGCTAAATCCCCCACCACAATACTAAATAAACCCTATAATGCCAGACCCCCAACTACATTAAACCTAAAGCTGTAAATCCCCAACCTCCAAAAAACCCTTAATGCCAGACCCCTCACCAAATTAAACCCAAACCGCTTAATTCTCCACCTCAATAAACTCCTAAATGCCAACCCCACACCACAAAACCACTAAATACTCCTACCTCAATAAAACCCTTAGTTCCAGACCCCATCACATCAAATACAAACCACTTGATACCTTCACCACTATTAACCTCTAACAACAACATCCCCCCATCCATAAACCCTTTAAAGTTAAACCCTCACCACATTAAATCTCAACCTCTAGAACCCACACTGCAAAACACGGCACTAAGCACCCTAAACACTAGACCCACGATCAATATTAACCCTAACTGCTAGACACACCACCACTATTAATCCCTAACCACAAGACCCACCACCAACATTAACCCCAAACTAGAAGACCCACAACCACATTAAACTCAAACCACTAAATCTCTCCACCTCAATAAACCTCTTAATCCCAGACCCACATCACATTAAGCCCAACTCCTAAATCCCCCCATTACAATAAATCTCTTATTGTTAGGCCCCAAAAATATTAAAACCAAAGCACTAGTCCCCCCAACCTCAATAAACATCCTAATTCCAACCCCCAACCACATAAACCCAAACCTCTAAAGACCCACCTTAATAAACCTCCACCACTAACAACTATAACCCCTCACTTCAATAAACCCCTTAATGCTAAACCCCACAACATTAAACCGCTAGAACCCTCAATGGAAAACAATATTAATGCTAACCACTACACCCACTGCCTATATTAATCCTAATTACTACACCCACCAGTACTATAAGCTCCTAGCTCCTAGACCCACCACCACTATTAACTCCTAGCCACTAGACCCACCACAACTGTTAACTCCTAACACCTAGACCCACCACCACTATTAACCCCTAACCGCTAGACCCACTATCATTATTAACCCCTAAATGCTAGATCCCGCACCTCAATAAACAATTAATGCTAAACCCTCACACATTTATCTACCCACAATAAGTGTCTAAACCACCAGAACCCCTACAATAAACCCCTAACTACAATATACCCCAAAACTAAAGGACCCACACTGCAGTACACTTCTACTATCCCCTAACCACCAGACCCTATAACTATGAATCTCCTAAATGCTGTTAAGCACATCAAATAAAAAAAAAATCTAAACTGCTGAACCCCTCCACTGCAATAATCCTCCTAACTGCTAGACCTCCTAAAGCTATAAACCAGTTAACAGCCAGAACCCTTTATTAACTAGTAGTTATGTGATTAATAGTATATAAGGGTTTATCAGACAGTGAGTTAATTGCAATAGGGGTTTGTAAATGACACAGTATATATATATATATATAATGCACCCTTGTCTTTCTGCAAGATGGAGAAAAGACAATTTTGAAGTTTAAATTAAATGAAAAGCAGACAAAATAAATAATGAAGTGCATGACATTTTTTTCACTAGATAACTAGTACTAAAATAATAATAAAATAATAAAAAAAACATATAGACTGTGCAATAGACTGTGCAATAGACTGTGCATTGGAGGCATAGGATGCGCTCTTTACAGCATGTGTGCTTCTTCAACCACTAAGTGACAGATGGCTGCTGAGGTCAAAGGTCTGTAATTGATGATTTTTTTATTTGACCACAGCGAAGATTAGTTTGGTGTTGGGTATCGTTTTACGTCCTCTGGATGAGTAAGTGGTAGATCCCATAAGTTGTAGCTACAGCTTCAATTCCCTAAACAAATTAGACTTTGTTTTTAATTCACCTCATTAACAGAATGCAGAATTGTGTCCATAAATTCCCCCATGTTACGCAAAACCAAATGCAACCAAAAGCTTAGCCATGAAACTGTGCAATGATTCCATAATCATATGGGTGTCTGCAGAAATCTCTCTGGGAAGTTGGGGAGGCAAAGGCAATTAAATTTGTTCCCAAACAAACAAACAAACACACAGATTAAGGTCCAAATAATCTAAAATACTCTGTTAGTACTACAACATAGATAAGGGTATGATCTAAAGGCACATTTTACAGGGGCTAACTTACAATTCTGTATGTGATGGCGAGATACACACATAAAGGTTAGCGCTCAATAAAATACACATTTCAAAAGTGTATTCAATTCACACTGCAAGAAATAAAATTATTTTACACATGTTAAAACCCCTCTGCAAAATGTGACTTTATCCATAGAGAGAGCAAAAAGCAGGCACTGCAGCGAGGGCTTCATAAAAGTAAAAATCCTTTATTGTAACAGATTAAAAAATTCACAGCAACAAACGCTGTATAACACGCAACAAAGAGTCAATGGCAGGAGTGTAAGTGAGACACTACAGGCTCCTGCCATTGACTCTTTGTTGCGTGTTATACAGCGTTTGTTGCTGTGAATTTTTTAATGTGTTACAATAAAGGATTTTTACTTTTATGAAGCCCTCACTGCAGTGCCTGTTTTTTGCTCTCTCTATGGATCTTATCTAGTGGCTTGGTTTCGCCACTGCTACGGCACTCCGTCTACCTAAGTGAGTTGAACTTTTTTCAGAAAGACCGGCATCACTTCCGGTCCACTAGCCGGGTCCCCAGATGTTGCTAGAAACGCTGCATTCTCCGTAGCATCTACTCTCTAAAATGTGACTTTATGCCAAACAAGGGATCCTTAAAGGGACATAAGTATAGTATGAAGGTTATTCCCTGCTTCCGATCTACCTTTCCCTACATTCCAGTGCTGACCTGTTTGCACGTTTGCAGAAACTCTCCTTCAGATACCTGCAGTGTAACTAAGGTTCCAAAATGCAGCACACATGATTAGAGAGGGGCATGAAATGTATTAAGATCCAGATTACATGCGGTGCGCTATGGTTATTGCAAGGAGCGTAAACGTGATTACGAGGTTGTAGTGTTCTTTACGCTCAAATCCTCTATAAATATATATATGTATATGCTAATATACATATATATTTACGTGTTAATATGTGTACATATTAACACATAAATATATATGTATATAAGCATATACATATAAATTTACTTTGCTGCCCATTGATGCATAACTTCCCCCTTTGCTGTGCTTGGTCTCATGCCGTGTCTCGGTAAAAAGTCTGAGTCTCACAACTTAGTGAGAGGGCGGGCTGATTCTTGCAGTCTTGGTGAGAAGGCTGAGTCTCGCAGTCTGGCTGAGAGGTTTGAGTCTTGCAGCCTTGGGGAGAGGTCTTGGACTCTCTCAGCTTTGGTGAGAAGTCTGAGTCTCGCAGTCTTAGTGAGAGGACTGAGTCTTGCAGTCTTGGGGAGAGCTCTGAGACTCTCTCAGCTTTGGTGAGAGGTCTGTGTCTTGCAGCCTTGGTGAGAGGGCTGAGTCTCGCAGCCTTGGTGAGAGGGCTGAGATTTACAGCTTTGGTGAGAAGTCTGAGTCTCGCAGCCTTGGTGAGAGGACTGAGTCTTGCAGTCTTGGGGAGAGCTCTGAGACTCTCTCAGCTTTGGTGAGAGGTCTGAGTCTCGCAGCCTTGGTGAGAGGGCTGAGTCTCGCAGCCTTGGTGAGAGGGCTGAGATTTACAGCTTTGGTGAGAAGTCTGAGTCTCGCAGCTTTGGTTAGAGGGCTGAGTCTCACAGCCTTGGTGAAAGGGCTGAGTCTTGTGGCTTTGGTGAGAGGGCTGAGTCTCACAGCCTTGGTGAAAGGGCTGAGTCTCGTGGCTTTGGTGAGAGGGCTGAGTCTCACAGCCTTGGTGAGAGGGCTGAGTCTTGTGGCTTTGGTGAGAGGACTGAGTCTCACAGCCTTGGTGAAAGGGCTGAGTCTCTTGGTTTTGGTGAGAGGGCTGAGTCTCACAGCCTTGGTGAGAGGGCTGAGTCTTGTGGTTTTGGTGAGAGGGCTGAGTCTCACAGTCTTGCTGAGAGGTTTGAGTCTTGCAGTCTTGGTGAGAGGGCTGAGCCTTGCAGCCTTGGGGAGAGGTCTTGGACTCTCTCAGCTTTGGTGAGAGGTCTGAGTCTCGCAGCCTTAGTGAGAAGACTGAGTCTTGCAGTCTTGGGGAGAGCTCTGAGACTCTCTCAGCTTTGGTGAGAGGTCTGAGTCTCGCAGCCTTGGTTAGAGGGCTGAGTCTCGCAGCCTTGGTGAGAGGGCTGAGATTTACAGCTTTGGTGAGAAGTCTGAGTCTCGCAGCTTTGGTGAGAGGACTGAGTCTTGTGGCTTTGGTGAGAGGGCTGAGTCTCACAGCCTTGGTGAAAGGGCTGAGTCTCGTGGCTTTGGTGAGAGGGCTGAGTCTCACAGCCTTGGTGAGAGGGCTGAGTCTTGTGGCTTTGGTGAGAGGACTGAGTCTCACAGCCTTGGTGAAAGGGCTGAGTCTCTTGGTTTTGGTGAGAGGGCTGAGTCTCACAGCCTTGGTGAGAGGACTGAGTCTTGTGGCTTTGGTGAGAGGGCTGAGTCTCACAGCCTTGGTGAAAGGGCTGAGTCTCGTGGCTTTGGTGAGAGGGCTGAGTCTCACAGCCTTGGTGAGAGGGCTGAGTCTTGTGGCTTTGGTGAGAGGACTGAGTCTCACAGCCTTGGTGAAAGGGCTGAGTCTCTTGGTTTTGGTGAGAGGGCTGAGTCTCACAACTTAGTGAGAGGGCGGGCTGATTCTTGCAGTCTTGGTGAGAAGGCTGAGTCTCGCAGTCTGGCTGAGAGGTTTGAGTCTTGCAGCCTTGGGGAGAGGTCTTGGACTCTCTCAGCTTTGGTGAGAAGTCTGAGTCTCGCAGTCTTAGTGAGAGGACTGAGTCTTGCAGTCTTGGGGAGAGCTCTGAGACTCTCTCAGCTTTGGTGAGAGGTCTGTGTCTTGCAGCCTTGGTGAGAGGGCTGAGTCTCGCAGCCTTGGTGAGAGGGCTGAGATTTACAGCTTTGGTGAGAAGTCTGAGTCTCGCAGCCTTGGTGAGAGGACTGAGTCTTGCAGTCTTGGGGAGAGCTCTGAGACTCTCTCAGCTTTGGTGAGAGGTCTGAGTCTCGCAGCCTTGGTGAGAGGGCTGAGTCTCGCAGCCTTGGTGAGAGGGCTGAGATTTACAGCTTTGGTGAGAAGTCTGAGTCTCGCAGCTTTGGTTAGAGGGCTGAGTCTCACAGCCTTGGTGAAAGGGCTGAGTCTTGTGGCTTTGGTGAGAGGGCTGAGTCTCACAGCCTTGGTGAAAGGGCTGAGTCTCGTGGCTTTGGTGAGAGGGCTGAGTCTCACAGCCTTGGTGAGAGGGCTGAGTCTTGTGGCTTTGGTGAGAGGACTGAGTCTCACAGCCTTGGTGAAAGGGCTGAGTCTCTTGGTTTTGGTGAGAGGGCTGAGTCTCACAGCCTTGGTGAGAGGGCTGAGTCTTGTGGTTTTGGTGAGAGGGCTGAGTCTCACAGTCTTGCTGAGAGGTTTGAGTCTTGCAGTCTTGGTGAGAGGGCTGAGCCTTGCAGCCTTGGGGAGAGGTCTTGGACTCTCTCAGCTTTGGTGAGAGGTCTGAGTCTCGCAGCCTTAGTGAGAAGACTGAGTCTTGCAGTCTTGGGGAGAGCTCTGAGACTCTCTCAGCTTTGGTGAGAGGTCTGAGTCTCGCAGCCTTGGTTAGAGGGCTGAGTCTCGCAGCCTTGGTGAGAGGGCTGAGATTTACAGCTTTGGTGAGAAGTCTGAGTCTCGCAGCTTTGGTGAGAGGACTGAGTCTTGCAGTCTTGGGGAGAGCTCTGAGACTCTCTCAGCTTTGGTGAGAGGTCTGAGTCTCACAGCCTTGGTGAAAGGGCTGAGTCTCGTGGCTTTGGTGAGAGGGCTGAGTCTCACAGCCTTGGTGAGAGGGCTGAGTCTTGTGGCTTTGGTGAGAGGTCTGAGTCTCATAGCCTTGGTGAGAGGGCTGAGTCTTGTGGCTTTGGTGAGAGGACTGAGTCTCACAGCCTTGGTGAAAGGGCTGAGTCTCATGGTTTTGGTGAGAGGGCTGAGTCTCACAGACTTGGTGAGAGAGCTGAGTCTTGTGGTTTTAGTGAGAGGGCTGAGTCTCACAGACTTGGTGAGAGAGCTGAGTCTTGTTGCTTTGGTGAGAGGACTGAGTCTCACAGCCTTGGTGAGAGAGCTGAGTCTTGTCGCTTTGGTTAGAGGGCTGAGTCTCACAGCCTTTGTGAAAGGCCTTAGTCTTGTGGCTTTAGTGAGAGGGCTGAGTCTTGTGGTTTTGGTAAGAGGGCTGAGTCTCATAGCCTTGGTGAGAGAGCTGAGTCTTGTAGTTTTGGTGAGAGGGCTGAGTCTCAGAGCCTTCGTGAGAGAGCTGAGTCTTGTGGCTTTGGTGAGAGGGCTGAGTCTCAAAGACTTGGTGAGAGAGCTGAGTCTTGTGGTTTTGGTTAGAGGGCTGAGTCTCACAGCCTTGGTGAAAGGGCTGAGTCTTGTGGCTTTGGTGAGAGGACTGTGTCTCACAGCCTTGGTGAAAAGGCTGAGTCTTGTGGCTTTGGTGAGAGGTCTGAGTCTCACAGCCTTGGTGAGAGGGCTGAGTCTTGTGATTTTGGTGAGAGGGCTGAGTCTCACAGCCTTGGTGAGAGGGCTGAGTCTTGTGGCTTTAGTGAGAGGGCTGAGTATTACAGCCTTGGTGAGAGGGCTGAGTCTTGTGGCTTTGGTGAGAGGGCTGAGTCTCAAAGACTTGGTGAGAGAGCTGAGTCTTGTGGTTTTGGTGAGAAGGCTGAGTCTCACAGCCTTGGTGAGAGAACTGAGTCTTGTCGCTTTGGTGAGAGGACTGAGTCTCACAGCCTTGGTGAGAGAACTGAGTCTTGTCGCTTTGGTGAGAGGAATGAGTCTCACAGCCTTGGTGAGAGAGCTGAGTCTTGTCACTTTGGTGAGAGGGCTGCGTCTCACAGCCTTGGGGAAAGGGCTGAGTCTTGTGTCTTTGGTGAGAGGTCTGAGTCTCATAGCCTTGGTGAAAGGGCTGAGTCTCATGGCTTTGGTGAGAGGGCTGAGTCTCGCAGCCTTGGTGAGAGGGCTGAGATTTACAGCTTTGGTGAGAAGTCTGAGTCTCACAGCTTTGGTCAGAGGACTGAGTCTTGCAGTCTTGGGGAGAGCTCTGAGACTCTCTCAGCTTTGGTGAGAGGTCTGAGTCTCACAGCCTTCGTGAAAGGGCTGAGTCTCGTGGCTTTGGTGAGAGGGCTGAGTCTCACAGCCTTGGTGAGAGGGCTGAGTCTTGTGGCTTTGGTGAGAGGACTGAGTCTCACAGCCTTGGTGAAAGGGCTGAGTCTCATGGTTTTGGTGAGAGGGCTGAGTCTCACAGCCTTGGTGAGAGGACTGAGTCTTGTGGTTTTGGTGAGAGGGCTGAGTCTCACAGACTTGGTGAGAGGGCTGAGTCTTGTGGCTTTAGTGAGAGGGCTGAGTCTCACAGACTTGGTGAGAGAGCTGAGTCTTGTGGTTTTAGTGAGAGGGCTGAGTCTCACAGACTTGGTGAGAGAGCTGAGTCTTGTTGCTTTGGTGAGAGGACTGAGTCTCACAGCCTTGGTGAGAGAGCTGAGTCTTGTCGCTTTGGTTAGAGGGCTGAGTCTCACAGCCTTGGTGAAAGGGCTTAGTCTTGTGGCTTTAGTGAGAGGGCTGAATCTCACAGCCTTAGTGAGAGAGCTGAGTCTTGTGGTTTTGGTAAGAGGGCTGAGTCTCATAGCCTTGGTGAGAGAGCTGAGTCTTGTAGTTTTGGTGAGAGGGCTGAGTCTCACAGCCTTCGTGAGAGAGCTGAGTCTTGTTGCTTTGGTTAGAGGACTGAGTCTCACAGCCTTGGTGAGAGAGCTGAGTCTTGTCACTTTGGTTAGAGGGCTGAGTCTCACAGCCTTGGTGAAAGGGCTTAGTCTTGTGGCTTTAGTGAGAGGGCTGAATCTCACAGCCTTAGTGAGAGAGCTGAGTCTTGTGGTTTTGGTAAGAGGGCTGAGTCTCATAGCCTTGGTGAGAGAGCTGAGTCTTGTAGTTTTGGTGAGAGGGCTGAGTCTCACAGCCTTGGTGAGAGAGCTGAGTCTTGTTGCTTTGGTTAGAGGACTGAGTCTCACAGCCTTGGTGAGAGAGCTGAGTCTTGTCGCTTTGGTTAGAGGGCTGAGTCTCACAGCCTTGGTGAAAGGGCTGAGTCTTGTGGCTTTGGTGAGAGGACTGTGTCTCACAGCCTTGGTGAAAAGGCTGAATCTTGTGGCTTTGGTGAGAGGTCTGAGTCTTGTGATTTTGGTGAGAGGGCTGAGTCTCACAGCCTTGGTGAGAGGGCTGAGTCTTGTGGCTTTAGTGAGAGGGCTGAGTATTACAGCCTTGGTGAGAGGGCTGAGTCTTGTGGCTTTGGTGAGAGGGCTGAGTCTCACAGACTTGGTGAGAGAGCTGAGTCTTGTGGTTTTGGTGAGAAGGCTGAGTCTCACAGCCTTGGTGAGAGAACTGAGTCTTGTCGCTTTGGTGAGAGGACTGAGTCTCACAGCCTTGGTGAGAGAACTGAGTCTTGTCGCTTTGGTGAGAGGAATGAGTCTCACAGCCTTGGTGAGAGAGCTGAGTCTTGTCACTTTGGTGAGAGGGCTGCGTCTCACAGCCTTGGGGAAAGGGCTGAGTCTTGTGTCTTTGGTGAGAGGTCTGAGTCTCATAGCCTTGGTGAAAGGGCTGAGTCTTGTAGTTTTGGTGAGACTGCTGAGTCTCACAGCCTTGGTGTGAGAACTGAGTCTTGTGGTTTTGGTGAGAGGGCTGAGTCTTACAGCCTTGGTGAGAGAGCTGAGTCTTGTGGTTTTGGTGAGAGGGCTGAGTCTCACAGCCTTGGTGAGAGAATTGAGTCTTGTCGCTTTGGTGAGAGGACTGAGTCTCACAGCCTTGGTGAGAGAACTGAGTCTTGTGGTTTTGGTGAGAGGGCTGAGTCTTACAGCCTTGGTGAGAGAGCTGAGTCTTGTCGCTTTGGTGAGAGGACTGAGTCTCACAGCCTTGGTGAGAGAACTGAGTCTTGTCGCTTTGGTGAGAGGAATGAGTCTCACAGCCTTGGTGAGAGAGCTGAGTCTTGTCACTTTGATGAGAGGGCTGCGTCTCACAGCCTTGGGGAAAGGGCTGAGTCTTGTGTCTTTGGTGAGAGGTCTGAGTCTCATAGCCGTGGTGAGAGGGCTGAGTCTTGTAGTTTTGGTGAGAGGGCTGAGTCTCACAGCCTTGGTGAGAGAACTGAGTCTTGTGGTTTTGGTGAGAGGGCTGAGTCTTACAGCCTTGGTGAGAGAGCTGAGTCTTGTGGTTTTGGTGAGAGGGCTGAGTCTCACAGCCTTGGTGAGAGAACTGAGTCTTGTCACTTTGGTGAGAGGACTGAGTCTCACAGCCTTGGTGAGAGGGCTGAATCTTGTCGCTTTGGTGAGAGGGCTGCGTCTCACAGCCTTGGAGAAAGGGCTGAGTCTTGTGTCTTTGTTGAGTGGTCTGAGTCTCATAGCCTTGGTGAAAGGACTGAGTCTCATGGCTTTGGTGAGAGGGCTGAGTCTCATAGCCTTGGTAAAAGGGATAAGTCTCATGGCTTTGGTGAGAGGGCTAAGTCTCACAGCCTTGGTGAGAGAGCTGAGTCTTGTCGCTTTGGTGAGAGGACTGGGTCTCACAGCCTTGGTGAGAGAGCTGAGTCTTGTCACTTTGGTTAGAGGGCGGAGTCTCACAGCCTTGGTGAAAGGGCTGAGTCTTGTGGCTTTGGTGAGAGGACTGAGTCTCACAGCCTTGGTGAAAGGGCTGAGTTTTGTGGCTTTGGTGAGAGGGCTGAGTCTTACAGCCTTGGTGAAAGGGCTGAGTCTTGTGGCTTTGGTGCGAGGTCTGAGTCTCACAGCCTTGGTGAGAGGGCTGAGTCTTGTGGCTTTGGTGAGAGGACTGAGTCTCACAGCCTTGGTGAAAGGGCTGAGTCTTGTGGCTTTAGTGAGAGGGCTGAGTCTCACAGCCTTGGTGAGAGGGCTGAGTCTTGTGGTTTTGGTGAGAGGGCTGAGTCTCACAGCCTTGGTGAGAGAACTGAGTCTTGTGGTTTTGGTGAGAGGGCTGAGTCTTACAGCCTTGGTGAGAGAGCTGAGTCTTGTGTCTTTGGTGAGAGGTCTGAGTCTCATAGCCTTGGTGAAAGGGCTGAGTCTTGTAGTTTTGGTGAGAGGGCTGAGTCTCACAGCCTTGGTGAGAGAACTGAGTCTTGTGGTTTTGGTGAGAGGGCTGAGTCTTACAGCCTTGGTGAGAGAGCTGAGTCTTGTGGTTTTGGTGAGAGGGCTGAGTCTCACAGCCTTGGTGAGAGAACTGAGTCTTGTCGCTTTGGTGAGAGGACTGAGTCTCACAGCCTTGGTGAGAGAACTGAGTCTTGTGGTTTTGGTGAGAGGGCTGAGTCTTACAGCCTTGGTGAGAGAGCTGAGTCTTGTCGCTTTGGTGAGAGGAATGAGTCTCACAGCCTTGGTGAGAGAACTGAGTCTTGTCGCTTTGGTGAGAGGAATGAGTCTCACAGCCTTGGTGAGAGAGCTGAGTCTTGTCACTTTGATGAGAGGGCTGCGTCTCACAGCCTTGGGGAAAGGGCTGAGTCTTGTGTCTTTGGTGAGAGGTCTGAGTCTCATAGCCTTGGTGAGAGGGCTGAGTCTTGTAGTTTTGGTGAGAGGGCTGAGTCTTACAGCCTTGGTGACAGAGCTGAGTCTTGTGGTTTTGGTGAGAGGGCTGAGTCTCACAGCCTTGGTGAGAGAACTGAGTCTTGTCGCTTTGGTGAGAGGACTGAGTCTCACAGCCTTGGTGAGAGGGCTGAATCTTGTCGCTTTGGTGAGAGGGCTGCGTCTCACAGCCTTGGAGAAAGGGCTGAGTCTTGTGTCTTTGTTGAGTGGTCTGAGTCTCATAGCCTTGGTGAAAGGACTGAGTCTCATGGCTTTGGTGAGAGGGCTGAGTCTCATAGCCTTGGTAAAAGGGATAAGTCTCATGGCTTTGGTGAGAGGGCTGAGTCTCACAGCCTTGGTGAGAGAGCTGAGTCTTGTCGCTTTGGTGAGAGGACTGGGTCTCACAGCCTTGGTGAGAGAGCTGAGTCTTGTCACTTTGGTTAGAGGGCGGAGTCTCACAGCCTTGGTGAAAGGGCTGAGTCTTGTGGCTTTGGTGAGAGGACTGAGTCTCACAGCCTTGGTGAAAGGGCTGAGTCTTGTGGCTTTGGTGAGAGGGCTGAGTCTTACAGCCTTGGTGAAAGGGCTGAGTCTTGTGGCTTTGGTGCGAGGTCTGAGTCTCACAGCCTTGGTGAGAGGGCTGAGTCTTGTGGCTTTGGTGAGAGGACTGAGTCTCACAGCCTTGGTGAAAGGGCTGAGTCTTGTGGCTTTAGTGAGAGGGCTGAGTCTCACAGCCTTGGTGAGAGGGCTGAGTCTTGTGGTTTTGGTGAGAGGGCTGAGTCTCACAGCCTTGGTGAGAGAACTGAGTCTTGTGGTTTTGGTGAGAGGGCTGAGTCTTACAGCCTTGGTGAGAGAGCTGAGTCTTGTGGTTTTGGTGAGAGGGCTGAATCTCACAGCCTTGGTGAGAGAACTGAGTCTTGTCGCTTTGGTGAGAGGACTGAGTCTCACAGCCTTGGTGAGAGGGATGAGTCTTGTCGCTTTGGTGAGAGGGCTGCGTCTCACAGCCTTGGAGAAAGGGCTGAGTCTTGTGTCTTTGGTGAGTGGTCTGAGTCTCATAGCCTTGGTGAAAGGACTGAGTCTCATGGCTTTGGTGAGAGGGCTGAGTCTCATAGCCTTGGTAAAAGGGATGAGTTTCATGGCTTTGGTGAGAGGGCTGAGTCTCACAACCTTGGTGAGATGGCTGAGTCTTGTGGCTTTGGTGAGAGGGCTGAGTCTCACAGCCTTGGTGAGAGAGCTGAGTCTTGTTGCTTTGGTGAGAGGGCTGCGTCTCACAGACTTGGGGAAAGGGCTGAGTCTTGTGTCTTTGGTGAGAGGTCTGAGTCTCATAGCCTTGGTGAAAGGGCTGAGTCTCGTGGCTTTGGTGAGAGGGCTGAGTCTCATAGCCTTGGTAAAAAGGCTGAGTCTCGTGGCTTTGGTGAGAGGGCTGAGTCTCACAGCCTTGGTGAGATGGCTGAGTCTTGTGGCTTTGGTGAGAGGGCTGAGTCTCACAGCCTTTGTGAGAGGGCTGAGTCATGTCGCTTTGGTTAGAGGTCTGAGTCTCACAGCCTTGGGGAAAGGGCTGAGTCTTGTGTCTTTGGTGAGGGGTCTGAGTCTCATAGCCTTGGTAAAAGGGCTGAGTCTCGTGGCTTTGGTGAGAGGGCTGAGTCTCATAGCCTTGGTAAAAGGAATGAGTCTCATGGCTTTGGTGAGAGGGCTGAGCCTCACAGCCTTGGTGAGATGGCTGAGTCTTGTGTCTTTGGTGAGAGGGCTGAGTCTCACAGCCTTGGTGAGAGAGCTGAGTCTTGTCACTTTGGTGAGAGGGCTGAGTCTCACAGCCTTGGGGAAAGGGCTGAGTCTTGTGTCTTTGGTGAGAGGTCTGAGTCTCATAGCCTTGGTGAAAGGGCTGAGTCTCGTGGCTTTGGTGAGAGGGCTGAGTCTCATAGCCTTGGTAAAAGGGCTGAGTCTCGTGGCTTTGGTGAGGGCTGAGTCTCAGAGCCTTGGTGAGATGGCTGAGTCTTGTGGCTTTGGTGAGAGGGCTGAGTCTCACAGCCTTGGTGAGAGAGCTGAGTCTTGTCACTTTGGTGAGAGGGCTGCGTCTCACAGCCTTGGGGAAAGGGCTGAGTCTTGTTTCTTTGGTGAGAGGTCTGAGTCTCATAGCCTTGGTGAAAGGGCTGAGTCTCGTGGCTTTGGTGAGAGGGCTGAGTCTCATAGCCTTGGTAAAAGGGCTGAGTCTCGTGGCTTTGGTGAGAGGGCTGAGTCTCACAGCCTTGGTGAGATGGCTGAGTCTTGTGGCTTTGGTGAGAGGGCTGAGTCTCACAGCCTAGGTGAGAGAGCTGAGTCTTGTTGCTTTGGTGAGAGGGCTGCGTCTCACAGACTTGGGGAAAGGGCTGAGTCTTGTGTCTTTGGTGAGAGGTCTGAGTCTCATAGCCTTGGTGAAAGGGCTGAGTCTCGTGGCTTTGGTGAGAGGGCTGAGTCTCATAGCCTTGGTAAAAAGGCTGAGTCTCATGGCTTTGGTGAGAGGGCTGAGTCTCACACCCTTGGTGAGATGGCTGAGTCTTGTGGCTTTGGTGAGAGGGCTGAGTCTCACAGCCTTTGTGAGAGGGCTGAGTCTTGTCGCTTTGGTGAGAGAGCTGCGTCTCACAGCCTTGGGAAAAGGGCTGAGTCTTGTGTCTTTGGTGAGAGGTCTGAGTCTCATAGCCTTGGTAAAAGGGCTGAGTCTCGTGGCTTTGGTGAGGGCTGAGTCTCAGAGCCTTGGTGAGATGGCTGAGTCTTGTGGCTTTGGTGAGAGGGCTGAGTCTCACAGCCTTGGTGAGATGGCTGAGTCTTGTGGCTTTGGTGAGAGGGCTGAGTCTCACAGCCTTTGTGAGAGGGCTGAGTCTTGTCGCTTTGGTGAGAGAGCTGAGTCTCACAGCCTTGGGGAAAGGGCTGAGTCTTGTGTCTTTGGAGAGAGGTCTGAGTCTCATAGCCTTGGTGAAAGGGCTGAGTCTCGTGGCTTTGGTGAGAGGGCTGAGTCTCATAGCCTTGGTAAAAGGGCTGATTCTCGTGGCTTTGGTGAGGGCTGAGTCTCAGAGCCTTGGTGAGATGGCTGAGTCTTGTGGCTTTGGTGAGAGGGCTGAGTCTCACAGCCTTGGTGAGAGAGCTGAGTCTTGTCACTTTGGTGAGAGGGCTGCGTCTCACAGCCTTGGGGAAAGGGCTGAGTCTTGTGTCTTTGGTGAGAGGTCTGAGTCTCATAGCCTTGGTGAAAGGGCTGAGTCTCGTGGCTTTGGTGAGAATGCTGAGTCTCATAGCCTTGGTAAAAGGGCTGAGTCTCGTGGCTTTGGTGAGAGGGCTGAGTCTCACAGCCTTGGTGAGATGGCTGAGTCTTGTGGCTTTGGTGAGAGGGCTGAGTCTCACAGCCTAGGTGAGAGAGCTGAGTCTTGTTGCTTTGGTGAGAGGGCTGCGTCTCACAGACTTGGGGAAAGGGCTGAGTCTTGTGTCTTTGGTGAGAGGTCTGAGTCTCATAGCCTTGGTGAAAGGGCTGAGTCTCGTGGCTTTGGTGAGAGGGCTGAGTCTCATAGCCTTGGTAAAAAGGCTGAGTCTCGTGGCTTTGGTGAGAGGGCTGAGTCTCACAGCCTTGGTGAGATGGCTGAGTCTTGTGGCTTTGGTGAGAGGGCTGAGTCTCACAGCCTTTGTGAGAGGGCTGAGTCTTGTCGCTTTGGTGAGAGAGCTGCGTCTCACAGCCTTGGGAAAAGGGCTGAGTCTTGTGTCTTTGGTGAGAGGTCTGAGTCTCATAGCCTTGGTAAAAGGGATGAGTCTCGTGGCTTTGGTGAGGGCTGAGTCTCAGAGCCTTGGTGAGATGGCTGAGTCTTGTGGCTTTGGTGAGAGGGCTGAGTCTCACAGCCTTGGTGAGAGAGCTGAGTCTTGTCACTTTGGTGAGAGGGCTGCGTCTCACAGCCTTGGGGAAAGGGCTGAGTCTTGTGTCTTTGGTGAGAGGTCTGAGTCTCATAGCCTTGGTGAAAGGGCTGAGTCTCGTGGCTTTGGTGAGAGGGCTGAATCTCATAGCCTTGGTAAAAGGGCTGAGTCTCATGGCTTTGGTGAGAGGGCTGAGTCTCACAGCCTTGGTGAGATGGCTGAGTCTTGTGGCTTTGGTGAGAGGGCTGAGTCTCACAGCCTTGGTGAGAGAGCTGAGTCTTGTCGCTTTGGTGAGAGGGCTGCATCTCACAGCCTTGGGGAAAGGGCTGAACAGGGTGTTACTTGGGCATGTATTACGTTTCTTTACAATTTGTATCGAACAGTTCTAAGCATATTACGCCTGTTGATTTTTTATCTCACAAAATGTAGGCTGGAGAGTTTGTTTCAAACTAGAGACTAATGCAAAATAACGTATTGCTCAGTAAAATACACTAGGAAACGTGCTTCAAAAAACTATTGATATCAGTACTGGGGTTTCCCTGATGCATTTGCTGTTCTGTGAGAATCTGCATTCTAACAAGCCTCATTTCTTTTTATGAAAGTAAACTCAAAACTCACAAGGGAATCCAGGTTCAGACCCTTTTCTTTCTTACTGTGAGGTCTTACAATACGAAGGTGAACGTGATATTTCTCACAATGCTGATACATTTTAGAACATATGACTCTAAGTGAGAGTATGAACTTTAAAGACTCTGGTACAATAATTTTCTAAGTAAAGGAAAAAAAGGGCCAGGATTAGAAACAGGCATTTAACTTTTAAACATCATGTGATTGACTTATTTGAGCATAGGCAGACTCTGTGTTATACATAGCTACACCAGCAAGCTAAACATAAATAATTATATCATATGCTGTAGTCCAGGAATTTATTTTGGACTCACTACCCTATCCTTTCTGTATAACGTATCATATATTGGTTATGAGTCTGACCTACTGGTACCGTAGCCTATATATCCTCACTTGTTAATTAATAAGCAAGGTCAAGTGATTCAGATCACTGTATAAGACACATCAGTGAATTACAACCAGTGACATAGATGTAAGCAATCATTACAGGATGTTCAGTGGGATTTGATTCTGATTTTCTTATACCCCTGAGACTTTTTAAAAGGATGCCAGATGATGATTTTACATGACCTTTAACCTCATCTTCAAGAGGGTTAAGTCTCCTATTATCTCCATAGGGACGTGTCATTTAGTCAAGCAACTACCTCTATTTTCCTTGAAAACCCTGACCTCATATATACGATTTGCACAAATATTTCTTAAAAGTGCTCTGAATGGGTTTTCGTGGGGTTTTTAAATGCATTTAAGTCCATTAGAATGCTGTTGACGTGCTTTCCTATCAGTTTTGTGTAAATTAATTTCTTAGATTGAGATAATTTGAACAGAGAAATTCAAGTTTCTCAGTATTTGTGGACAGCCTTGACCTCTTCAAAACTCATTTTGTCGTCTTTCATATGACACATATTTATTTAAATGTAACAATTATTGCACAGTATTATGTCAATAAACTTCATTGTTTTCCCCAGTTTAAAAATGTATGTAATAAATATGTGTAATGTGTGTAATCTTCATGTAATAGTCCACCCTCTATGAAAAGGCTACGTACATTGTTAGGGACCTTCATACTGTACTGCCAGTCACCTTTTGCATTGGCTTTACAGACATTAAGGGCTAAATATCTGAATGTATGCAAATATATTTGTATATGTGTATGTATATTCGTATTTATGTGTTTTACTGTGTATTTACAGTACATATTCCACATTCCAATGTTCTTCACTTACGGGAACATTTTATTTTTATTGCATGTGTATATATATATATATATATATATATATATTTATAATCTGTATATACATATACCTGTATATTTATTCCTTTTTTTACACATACCGTAAAAAAAATGAAATAAGCAATAGAATATATATATATATATATATATATATATATATATATATATATATATATATATATATATATATGTATGTATATATATTATATTTAATATTTAAAAAACAGACTTAATATTAAAAATTCTTTATGTGCGTTAACTCGACACTGGGTTAGACTTAAACCGCAAAACATGAATCACGTTACACATATTTCACATTCCTATGTTCTTCGCATAGAAAAAATATATATTTTTAATATTAAATATAATATATATATATATATATATATATATATATATACAAGACAATTTCCAGCTCAGCCCACCAAAGGTTAACAGCCTGGGTGCAAAAATAAAGGCATATATAGAAAAAGAGATGCACTCGCAGGACTTCCACAAAAACCTTTAATATAGGAACGTTTTCAAGGTTCACAACCCCTTCATCCACCGCTGATAAAGGGGTTGTGAACCCCGAAAACGTTCCTATATTAAAGGTTTTTGTGGAAGTCCTGCGAGTGCATCTCTTTTTCTATATATATATATATATATATATATATATATATATATATATATATATATATATATATATATATATATATATATATATAATATAGAAAAGTTCAGTATCTGCACTCTCACCAACTCTCCACAACTGCCAGGGTGCTCTCAGGAGTATGTAGTAGGAAAATGATTCAAAGCACTCTCTGGACTTTTGATAATAAAGGCAAATTTAATTGTGATAGTGACGTTTCGGGACCAAACCTGTCCCTTCTTCTGAAGGGACAGGTTTGGTCCCGAAACGTCACTATCACAATTAAATTTGCCTTTATTATCAAAAGTCCAGAGAGTGCTTTGAATCATTTTCCTACTATATATATATATATATATATATATATATATATATATATATATATATATATATATATATATATATATATATATATATATATATATAACATTGGAATGCTAGTTTACAAACAATAGGTGTTAGGTTTCTTTTCTTCTGCGCTCTCAATTGAATTCTAGGGGGAGAATAATTTAACACAGTCTTGATATCCGAAGTCCTTTGGTTAGGGCATGTCGGGTTTCGCAAGTTTTTACTTTTAACTTGTAATACCTACGTAATCTGACGCGTACAAAAAGCTTAATTCTAGCAAAGTTTAAGCTAGAGCCTGAGTGGTAAATAGCATGCCACTTGTAGAACATGTCAATGATATGAAAGAGCATCATCTAAAACATATTTTTATTTCATGAAAATTGGGTATTAAAATGTACAGTTGTATCAGTTGTATAGCTCCTACTAATGATAGCTACTTCCTACTAATGATAGCTACTTCCTACTAATGATATCTACTTCCTAATAATGATAACTATTTCCTGCTAATTATAGCTACTTCCTGCTAATGATAGCTACTTCCTAATAATGATAGCTACTTCCTACTAATGATAACTACTTCCTACTAATGATAGCTACTTCCTACTAATGATAACTACTTCCTGTTAATGATAGCTACTTCCTACTAATAATAGCTACTTCCTGCTAATGATAACTACTTCCTAATAATGATAACTACTTCCTGCTAATGATAACTACTTCCTGCTAATGATAGCTACTTCCTGCTAATGATAGCTACTCCCCACTAATGATAGCTACTTTCTACTAATGATAACTACTTCCTAATAATAACTACTTCCTAATAATCAGCTAGATTACGAGTTATGCGTGCTATAGGGAAATTAACGAACGCAACAAAAGTTGCATTATTTAACCCCCTATAGTGCAGCAATTACAAGTTTTATAAAACCCGGCTTGTGCATGCGATATGGTGCTTTTAAGCTCCATACTGAACAAAAAACAAGTGCTGTTTTGACGTGCTCGTGCACACTTTCCCTATAGACATCAATAGGGAGAGCGGGTCAGAAAAAAGTCTAACAACTGCGATCGCGGAATGAAAAGCTCCATAACACAGCCCCATTGATGTCTAACGGGAAAAAAAACTAACACCCTAACATAAACCCTGAGTCTAAACACCCCTAATCTGCTGCCCCCGACATTGCCGCCATCTACATCATGTTATTAACCCCTAATTTGATGCCCCCGACATCGCCGCCACCTACATTATGTTATTAACCATTAATCTGCCGCTCCCGATATCGCCGCCACTATATTAAAGTTATTAACCCCTATTCCGCCGCACCCCAACATCGCCGCCACTAAATAAAGGTATTAACCCCTAAACCTCTGACCTCCAACATCACTACCACTAAATAAACCTATTAACCCCTAAACTGCCAGCCCCCCACCTAACCCTAACTTAACCCTAACCCTAAACCTAACACCACCTAACTTTAACATAATTAAAATAGAGCTAAAGTTACAATTATTATCTAAATAATACCTATTTAAAACTAAATACATACACCTAGATTACGAGTTTTGCGTTATGAGTCAAATAGCAGCGTTGCGGCCCATATTGCATCATTTTCCCTAATGCAGCCATTACAAGTCTTGTCGGTATAGCTGTACCACAAGCCTTTAAGCTTGTACCGCAACGTCAGTACTGCACTCCTAAAAATTACTTTTTTTTATACGATTCCCATAGTGCCGGTATTACAAGTTTTGCGGTGAGGCTAAAAAGCGAGTGTTACAGCCTAAAATGACAAGATCTGTACCACCATCTAAAGTCAGAAGTTATGAGTGTTACGCTACAAAGCTGTGACATAAAACTCATAACTAATGTGTTAAAAAGTACACTAACACCCATAAACTACCTATTAACTGAGGCCCTCCCGATATCGCAAACACTAAAAAAATATTAACCCCTATTCCGCCGCTCTCCGACATCATCACAACTATAATAAACTTATTAACCCCTAAACCGCCGCCTGCCGTATGCCAACATCGCCCCCCCATACTAAAGTTATTAAGCCCTACACTGCCGCCACTATAATAAACCTATTAACCCCTAAACCGCAAGCCCCCCACAACGAAATATACTAAACTAAACTATTAACCCCTAAACCGAAAGCCCCCCACATCGAAATAAACTAAATTAAACTATTTACCCCTAAACCTAACAACCCCCTAACTTTATATTAAAATTACAATTTCTCTATCTTAAATTAAATTAAAACTTACCTGTCAAATTAAAAAAATAAGTTTAAACTAACAATTAAACTAATATAATTATTAAACTAAAATAAACTAACTACCAATTAAATTAAACTAAACTACACATTAAAAAAATCCTAACACTAATTACAAAGTATCTAATTACAAAAATGTAAAAATTCTAAGTTACAAAAAATAACAAACACTGAATTACAAAAAATAAAAACGAAATTATACAAAATAAAAAAGAATTACACCTGATCTAATAGCCCTAAAATAAAAAAGCCAACCTAAAATAAAAAAAAAAACCTAGCCTACAATAAACTACCAATGCCCCACAAAAGGCCCTTTTAAGGGCCATTGCATTGGTAGTTTATTGTAGGCTAGGGTGTTTTTTTTAATTTTTGGTGGGCTTTTTTACTTTGATAGGGCTGTTAGATTAGGTGTAAGTCTTTTTTATTTTGGATGATTTCGTTTTTTATTTTGTGTAATGTACTGTATATTTTTAGGGGGTGTTTTATTTTTTGTAGCAAAAGAGCTGTTTAACTTAGGGCAATGCCCTACAAAAGGCCCTTTTAAGGGCCCCCCAAAAGGCCCTTTTAAGGTCCCTTGGTAGTTTGGGGGGTGGGGTTTGTATAGTGTTTGTATTTTTTGGAGCAAAAGAGCTGTTTATCTCAGGGCAATGCTCTACAAAAGGCCCTTTTAAGGGCCCCCCAAAAGGCCCTTTTAAGGGCCCTTGGTAGTTTATTCTAGATTAGTCTTTTTTTATTTTGGGGAATAGGAATAATCTTAATTTTTTTTATAATTTCATTTTTTTAAATGGTAGTTTTTTGTTTTTTTTTGTAATGGTAGGTTTTTTTATTGTTTGTAATGTTAGGTTTTAGTGTTAGGCAGGTTAGGTTTTATTTGACAGGTACGTTTATATTCACTTTAATTAGGTAGTTAGTAAATAGTTAATAACTATTTACTAACTAGTCTACCTAGTTAAAATAAATACAAACTTACCTGTCAAATAAAAATAAAATATAAGCTAGCTACAATATAACTCTTAGTTATATTGTAGCTACCTTAGGTTTTATTTCACAGGTAAGTATTTAGTTTTAACTAGGTATTATTTAGTTAATAATTGTAAATTTAATTTAGATCTATTTTGATTATTTTAAAGTTAGGGGGTGTTAGAGTTAGGGTTAGGTTTAGGGTTAGGGGTTAATAGTTTAATTTAGGTTGTTGCGATGTGGAGGGCTGGCGGTTTAGGGGTTAATAGGTATTATTTAGTTAATAATTGTAAGTTTAATTTAGATCTAGTTTACATATGTTAATGTTAGGGGGTGTTAGGGTTAGGGTTACGTTAGGGTTAAGGTTTACGTTAGGGGTTAATAGTTTAATTTAGATTGTTGTGATGTGGGGGGCTGGCAGTTTAGGGGTTAATAGATTTATTTAGTGGTAGTGATGCGGGAGGCAAGAGGTTTAGGGGTTAATAGCTTTATTTAAGTGGCGGCGATATCGGGAGCGGGGGAGTAGGGGTTATTATAGTTACAGTGATGTTAGGGTGCGGCGGAATAGGGGTTAATAGCTTTAGTATAGTGGCGGCGATATCGGGAGCAGCAGAATAGGGGTTAATAGTTTTATTTAGGTGGCAGCGATATCAGGAACGACAGATTAGGGGTTAATAACTGTAGGCAGGCGTCGGCGATATCAGGGGTAGCAGATTAGGGGTGTTTAGACTCGAGGTTTATGTTAGGGTGTTAGGTTTAAACTGTATTTTCTTTTCCCCCATAGATATCAATGGGGCTGCGTTACAGAGCTTTTCTCTCCGCGATTGCAGGTGTTAGACATTTTTTTTTGCCAGCTCTCCTCATTGATGTCTAGGGGGAATGCGTGCACAAACACGTCAAAACACTGCTGCTTTTGTGTTCGGTATGGAGCTCCACGTAGCCATATAGCCCGCACAAGCTGGGTTTTTTTAAACTTGTAATGGCAGCTCTATAGGGGGTTAAATAACACAACTTTAGTGGCATTTTTTACTTTCCCTATTGCGCTCAAAACTCATAATCTAGGTGATACTTACCTGTGAAATAAAACCTAAGCTAGCTAAAATATAACTAATAGTTATATTGTAGCTATCTTACGGCTAGATTACGAGTTTTGCGTTATGAGTAAAAATGCAGCGTTAATGCTCATAACGCTGCTTTTTCACTACCGCTGCTATTACAAGTCTTGTAGGTACAGCTGTCCCGCACACTTTTTTGGCCATACCGCAAATTAACTTACGCAATTTGCGTAAAGTCTTTTTTCAATGGGACTTCCATAGCGCCGGTATTACAATCTTTTTTTTGGAGGCCAAAAAGTGAGCGGTACAGCCTATCCCGCAAGATTCGTAACGGATTCTAAAGACAGTAGTTATTAGTTTTACGCTACAAAGCTGTAGCATAAAACTCATAACTAAAGTGTTAAAAAGTACACTAACACCCATAAACTACCTATTAACCCCTAAACCGAGGCCCTACCGCATCGCAAACACTAAAATATACTATACTATACTATAATAAACATATTAACCTCTAAACCGCCGCACTCCCGCCTCGCAAACACTAGTTAAATATTATTAACCCTTAATCTTCCGCCCCTAACATCACCACAACCTACATTAACCCCTTAACGACCGAGGACGTGCAGGGTACGTCCTCAAAAAAAAGGCAGTTAACGCCTGAGGACGTACCCTGCACGTCCTCAGTGTGGAAAGCAGCTGGAAGCGATCCTGTTTGCTTCCAGCTGCTTTCCGGTTATTGCAGTGATGCCTCGATATGGAGGCATCCTGCAATAACCTTTTGAAGCCATCCGATGCAGAGAGAGCCACTCTGTGGCCCTCTCTGCACCGGAGATCGGTGGCTTCCTTCGTTGGTGGGTGGGAGCAGTACCGGGAGGCGGGTGGCGGCCATCAATGGCCCTGGAGATGTGGAGGGGGGGCGGGATCGTGGGCGGGGGATGCCCGGGGGCGCGCACGGACGCGCGCGCCGGTGCACGGGAGGGCGGGGGGCGGGCGCGTGCACGGGGAGGGAGCGGGTGGGAACCGCTACACTACAGAAAAAGGCAATCAGTTAAAAAAAGTAAAAAAAAAAAATACGATCAATGAGGTGGTGGGGGTTTGTGGTGGTGGGGGTGGGGGGTGTTTGGGGAAGCTACACTACAGAAAAAAAAAATAAGAAAAAAAAAAAAAAAGCCCTTTTTTGTGCAAGCTGGGTACTGGCAGACAGCTGCCAGTACCCAAGATGGCCCCCAATAAGGCAGATAGGGAAGGTTACAGAGCTGTTTTGGGGGGGATCAGGGAGGTTGGAGGCTAAGGGGGGTCCTACACAGCAGAAGAATTATTTTTTTTTTTTTAAAAAAAACCTAAACCCCCCAAAAAGCTTTTATTTTAGTACTGGCAGACTTTCTGCCAGTACTTAAGATGGCGGGGACAATTGTGGGGTGGGGGAGGCAAGGGAGCTGTTTGGGAGGGATCAGGGGGTCTGATGTGTCAGGTGGGAGGCTGATCTCTACACTAAAGCTAAAATTAACCCTGCAAGCTCCCTACAAACTTCCTAATTAACCCCTTCACTGCTAGCCATAATACACGTGTGATGCACAGCAGCATTTTGCGGCCTTCTAATTACCAGAAAGCAACGCCAAAGTCATATATATCTGCTATTTCTGAACAAAGGGGATCCCAGAGAAGCATTTACAACCATTTGTGCCATAATTGCACAAGCTGTTTGTAAATGATTTCAGTGAGAAACCTAAAAATGTGAAAAATTTAACGTTTTTTTTTATTTGATCGCATTTGGCGGTGAAATGGTGGCATGAAATATACCAAAATGGGCCTAGATCAATACTTTGGGTTGTCTACTACACTACACTAAAGCTAAAATTAACCATACAAGCTCCCTACAAGCTCCCTAATTAACCCCTGCACTGCTGGGCATAATACACGTGTGGTGCGCAGCGGCATTTAGCGGCCTTCTAATTACCAAAAAGCAATGCCAAAGCCATATATGTCTGCTATTTCTGAACAAAGGGGATCCCAGAGAAGCATTTACAACCATTTGTGCCATAATTGCACAAGCTGTTTGTAAATAATTTCAGTGAGAAACCAAAAGTTTGTGAAAAAATTTGTGAAAAAGTGAACGATTTTTTGTATTTGATCGCATTTGGCGGTGAAATGGTGGCATGAAATATACCAAAATTGGCCTAGATCAATACTTTGGGATGTCTTCTAAAAAAAAATATATACATGTCAATTGATATTCAGGGATTCCTGAAAGATATTAGTGTTCCAATGTAACTAGCGCTAATTTTGAAAAAAAGTAGTTTGGAAATAGCAAAATGCTACTTGTATTTATGGCCCTATAGCTTTCAAAAAAAGCAAAGAACATGTAAATATTGGGTATTTATAAACTCAGGACAAAATTTAGAAACTATTTAGCATGTTTTCTTTTTGGTGGTTGTAGATGTGTAAGAGATTTTGGGGGTCAAAGTTAAAAAAAGTGTGTTTTTTTCCATTTTTTCCTCATATTTTATAAAAAATTTGATAGTAAATTATAAGATATGATGAAAATAATGGTATTTTTAGAAAGTTAATTTAATGGCGAGAAAAACGGTATATAATATGTGTGGGTACAGTAAATGAGTAAGAGGGAAATTACAGCTAAACATAAACACTGCAAAAATGTAAAAATAGCCTTGGTCCCAAACGGACAGAAAATGGAAAAGTGCTGTGGTCATTAAGGGGTTAAAGTTATTAACCCCTAAACCTAAGTCTAATCCTAACCCTAACACCCTCTAACTTAACTATAATTAAAATAAATCTAAATAAAACTTATTATCATTACCTAAATAATTCCTATTTAAAACTAATAGTTACATTGTAGCTAGCTTAGGGTTTATTTTTATTTTACAGGCAAGTTTGTATTTATTTTAACTAGGTAGAATAGTTACTAAATAGTTATTAACTATTTAATGAGAAGTCCTCAATGAAGCGGCAAGAAGTCCTCAACGAAGCTGGGAGAAGTCTTCATCCAAGCCGGCAGAAGTCGTCCTCCAGACGGGCAGAAGTCTTCATCCAGACGGCATCTTCTATCTTCATCCATTCGGGGAGGAGCGGGTCCATCTTCAAGACATCCGGCACGGAGCATCCTCTTCTTCCGACTTCTAACAAAGAATGAAGGTTCCTTTAAATGACGTCATCCAAGATGGCATCCCTTTAATTCCAATTGGCTGATAGAATTCTATCAGCCAATCGGAATTAAAGGGATGCCATCTTGGATGACATCATTTAAAGGAACCTTCATCCTTCATCCAATCAGCCAATAGGATTGAGCTTGCATTCTATTGGCTGTTCCAATAGATCAGCCAATAGAATGCAAGCATTTAGCTCTTTTTCCTGCCCTTAAAAGGGCATTCAGCTTTTTTATGAACTGCCCAAGCCCTAATCTAAAGAAAAACCCACCCCAAAATGAAAAAAAAAAAACCACCCCAAAATAAAAACCTAATCTAGAATAAACTACCAACAGCCCTTAAAAGGGCCTTTTGTAGGGCATTGACCCAAGTTAAACAGCTCTTTTACCTAAAAAAAATTACAAAGACCCACTAACATTATAAACCCCCAAATCTAAAAAAACCTGAAAGGGCATTTGGATGGGCAATGCTCTTAAAAGGGCATTTAGCGTGATTCAAGATAGCGTCCCTTGCATTCCTATTGGCTGAAAAATTTAAATCAGCCAATAAGAATTAGAGCTGCTAAAATCCTATTGGCTGTTCAAATCAGCCAATAGGATTTAAGCAACTCTCATTCTATTGTCTTCAGGATGGACTCGCTCTGTGCCACCGGGATCAAGATAGAAGATGCCGCCTGGAGGAAGATTGAAGAGGCCGTCTGGATGAAGACTTCTCGCCGCCTGGATGAAGATCGTTCAAGCGGGACTTCAAAAACTATAAGTGGATCTTCGGGGGTTAGTGATTTTGTTTTTTTAGGATTTTTTTTGTGTTTTTTTTTTTAGTTTAAGGTTTGGGCTATTCCTAAACAAGCTAAATGCCCTTTTAAGGGCAATGCCCATACAAATGCCCTTTTCAGGGCAATGGGTAGCTTAGGTTTTTTTTAGAGTTAGGTTTTTTATTTTGGGGGGTTGGTTAGGTGGTGTATTTTACAATTGGGGGTCATTGTATTATTTTTTTTACAATGCTGTTTAACTTAGGACAATGCCCTACAAAAGACCCTTTAAGGACTATTAGATTAGGTGTAACTGTTTTTATTTTTGATAATTTCGTTTATTATTTTTTGTAAGCTTAGTGTTTCTATTCTATTTTTCGTAGTGTTATTTTTTTTAAAATTTGTAATTTTGATATTTTAATTGGTAGTACTTTTTATTTTATTAGAATAGTAAGGTTAGGATAATTTATAGTTTAATGTTAGGTATATTTTTATTTCACAGGTAAGCTTTTATTTATTTAAATATAGTTATATTGTAATTTTAATTTAAAGTTAGGGGGTGTTAGGTTTAGGGGTTAATAGTTTAATTTAGTGATTTGCGATGTGGGGGGCCAGAGGTTTAGGGGCTAATAGGTTTAGTTAGTTGCGGAGATGTGGGAGGCCGGAGGTTTAGGGGTTAATAACTTTATTATAGTGGGGGCAATGTGGGAGGCCGGAGGTTTAGGGGTTAATAACTTTATTATAGTGGGGGCAATGTGGGAGGCCGGAGGTTTAGGGGTTAATAACTTTATTATAGTGGCAGCGATGTCAGGGAACGGCAGAATAGGGGTTATTAAATATATCTATTGTCGGCAATGTCGGGGGGGGGGGGCGGCGGATTAGGGGTTATTAGGTTTATTTAATAGTCGGAATGAGTGTGGGAGGCATATTAGGGGTTAATATTTTTTAAATTGTGTTTGCGATGCAGGAGGGCGGCGGTTTAGGGGTCAATAGTTAGTTTATGGGTGTTAGTGTACTTTGTAATACTTTAGTTAGGATTTTTGTGAAACATTTTTGTGGCTCAAAACTCATAACTACTGCTTTCAGATGGCGGTATGGATCGTGGGTTTTTTTTGAGTTTGGAATAGACTTTGCATTACTGGCTAAAATTCTTGCAGTATAGCAATACCGACACAACTCGCAATAGCTGCGTTACTCCCATTACGCTGAAATTGGCATTTTTTCAGCGTTAAAAGCCGTAGCGCAAAACTCGTAATCTACCTCAATGATAGCTACTTCCTACTAATTATAACGACTTCCTACTAATGACCGCTTCCAGACCGCTGCTTCATAACTGCTGTTTCCCCCGAGTCTGAAGAATCACGTGGAAATAGGGGCATCAAGGTCCATTCGGAACTTGATAATTCAGCCCATTAGTATGTCATTTTAAAACACCTTTAAATTCACTTCTATTTTCGAATTTGCTTCGTTCTCTTGGTATTCCTTGATGAAAATGAATACACACATTTCCTACAGTAGTATGATAACTACTTCCAACTAGTACATTTTCAGTTCGCGAACAGCGAACGTGAACTTCCGCAAATGTTCGCGAACCGGCGAACCGGGCGAACCGCCATAGACTTCAATAGGCAGGTGAATTTTAAAACCCACAGGGACTCTTTCTGGCCACAATAGTGATGGAAAAGTTGTTTCAAGGGGGCTAACACCTGGACAGTGGCATGCCGGAGGGGGATCCATGGCAAAACTCCCATGGAAAATTACATAGTTGATGCAGAGGCTGGTTTTAATCCCTAAAGGGCATAAATCACATAACATTCCTAAATTGTTTGGAATAACGTGCTTTAAAACATCAGGTATGATGTATCGATCAGGTAGTGTAAAGGTTACGCCCGCTTCACAGTGACAGACTAAACTCCCCGTTTAACGCACCGCAAACAACTACAAACAGTCCATTTGCACAACCACAAACTCCCCATTTGCACAAGGTTGGACCTGAGCTCTGCAATGACTGCATTCTGGTGGTGGCAGCAGCATGCGTTGATTGGCGTGCTGTCTGACTGACCCCGGGTGCCGATGCATGCTGTCTGACTGTGCCACTAGCTCCTTGCGACAACCTCCCCCTGCTTCCAACTCGTCTCCTCCTCCTCTCTTTCTCCCCATCTGAACTTTCCCCCTGTTCTTCTTCTCTTCTAGTGGGCACCCACATGACATCCACGGACGCATCGTCATCATCAACCGCTTCACTTGTATCTGACAACTCAGCAAAGGAAGCAGCAGCGGGTACAACATCATCATCATCACACTGTACGTCCATGTGTGTAATGCTGCCTGACTGAGACATATCCCTGTTATCTACATCCTCTGTCAATAATGGTTACGCATCACTATCACTCATTTCTTCCAACTGATGTGTAAATAACTCCTCTGACAGATCAAGTGAAGCGGCTGTGGTGCTAGTGTTGGTGGTGGCAGCAGGCGGGCGAGTGGTAACTTGAGAGGTGCCCGAAGCTAAGCTGAGGACGTATGGCGTACGTCCTCGGTTTGGAAAGCAGCTGGAAGAGATCCTGATAGCTTCCGGCTGCTTTCCAGTTATAACAAATTTTATAACTGGAAAGCGGGCATCGATGGCCGCATTCGTTGGTGGGTGGGAGCTGAAGTGGGAGGCGGGTGGGCGGCCATCGATGCAGTCCTTGTCAGAGAGGGGGCGGGATCGGGGGCGGGAACGCCGGGGGGCACGCGAGCGTGCACGGGAGGAGGCGGGGGGGCGTGTGCACTGGGTGGGTGCGGGTGGGAACCGCTACACTACAGAAAAAAATGTTTTTATAAGTGGGAGAAAGGGGTGCAAAATATTTAGTACTTGGAAATCTAGGTGATCTGGGAGCGGGTGGGGGATTGGTCTTGGTGGGGGAAGCTACACTACAGAAAAATGAAATAAAAATAAAAAAAAAACATTTTATTTGCAAACTGGGTACTGGCAGACACCTGCCAGTACCCAATATGGCCCCCAATAAGGCAGAGGGGGAGGGTTAGGAAGCTGTTTTTGGGGGGATCAGGGAGGTTGGGGGCTAAGGGGGGGGATCCTACACAACAGCACATGTAAATATGCTAAATATATATATATATATATATATATATATATATATATATATATATATATATATATAAAGATACCTTTTATTTTAGTACTGGCAGACTTTCTGCCAGTACTTAAGATGGCGGGGATAATTTTGGGGTGGGGGAGGGAAGAGAGCTCTTTGGGAGGGATCAGGGGGTCTGATGTGTCAGGTGGGAAGCTGATCTCTAAAATTAACCCTGCAAGCTCCCTACAAGCTACCCAATTAACCCCTTCACTGCTGGGCATAATTCATTTGTTGTGCGCAGTTGCATTTAGTGGCCTTCTAACTACCAAAAAGCAACGCCAAAGCCATGTATGTCTGCTATTTCTGAACAAAGGGGATCCCAGAGAAGCATTTACAACCATTTGTGCCATAATTGCACAAGCTGTTTGTAAATAATTTCAGTGAGAAACCTAAGGTTTGTGAAAAAGTTGACTATTTTTTTAAATTGATCGCATTTGGCGGTGAAATGGTGGCATGAAATATACCAAAATGGGCCTAGATCAATACTTTGGGTTGTCTACTACACTACAATAAAACTAAAATTAACCCTACAAGCTCCCTAATTAACCCCTGCACTGCTGAGCATAATACACGAGTGGTGCGCAGCTGCATTTAGCGGCCTTCTAATTACCAAAAAGCAATGCCAAAGCCATATATGTCTGCTATTTCTGAAAAAAGGGGATCCCAGAGAAGCATTTACAACCATTTGTGCCATAATTGCACAAAATGTTTGTAAATGATTTCAGTGAGAAACCTAAAATTTGGAAAAATGTTACGTTTTTTTTATTTGATCGCATTTGGCGGTGAAATGGTGGCATGAAATATACCAAGATGGGCCTAGATCAATACTTTGGGTTGTCTACTACACTACACTAAAGCTAAAATTACCCCAAAAAGCTCCCTACATGCTCTCTAATTAACCCCTTCACTGCTGGACATAATACACGTGTGGTGCGCAGTGGCATTTAGCGGCCTTCTAATTATCAAAAAGCAACGTCAAAACCATATATTTCTGCTATTTCTGAACAAAGGGGATCCCAGAGAAAAATGTACAACCATTTATGCCATAATTGCACAAGCTATTTGTAAATAATTTCAGTGAGAAACCTAAAGTTTGTGAAAAAATTTGTGAAAAAGTGAACAATTTTTTCTATTTGATCGCATTTGGTGGTGAAATGGTGGCATGAAATATACCAAAATGGGCCTAGATCAATACTTTGGGATGTCTTCTAAAAAAAAATATATACATGTCAATGGCTATTCAGGGATTCCTGACAGATATCAGTGTTCCAATGTAACTAGCGCTAATTTAGAAAAAAAATGGTTTGGAAATAGCAAAGTACTACTTGTATTTATGGCCCTATAACTTGCAAAAAAAGCAAAGAACATGTAAACATTGGGTATTTCTAAACTCAGAACAAAATTTAGAAACTATTTAGCATGGGTGTTTTTTGGTGGTTGTAGATGAGTAACAGATTTTGGAGGTCAAAGTTAGAAAAAGTGTGTTTTTTTCCATTTTTTCCTCATATTTTATAAATTTTTTATAGTAAATTATAGGATATGATAAAAATAATGGTATCTTTAAAAATTCCATTTAATGGCGAGAAAAACGGTATATAATATGTGTGGGTACAGTAAACGAGTAAGAGGAAAATTACAGCTAAACACAAACACTGCAGAAATGTAAAAATAGCCCTGGTCCCAAACGGACAGAAAATGGAAAAGTGCTGTGGTCATTAAGGGGTTAATGTACACTACTGTTACACCAGATATGAGTTGCACTGGTGTGACACTGTGCCCTGGCAGGCCCTGAAACGCACACGTGTGAAGGAAACTAACTGCTATTATTTCACAGTCAAAAAAGTGTTGTTTTTTTTAAATGTACACTACTGTTACACCAAATATGAGTTCAACTGGTGTGACACTGTGCCCTGGCAGGACCTGAAATGCACACGTGTGAAGGAAACTGCTAATATATTTCACAGTCAAAAAAGTGTTTTGTTTTTTTAAATATACACTACTGTTACACCAGATATGAGTGGTGGCACTGGGCAAGTGGGCACAGTATACGCTGTGAGGCAGGCAACTGCAATTAGATTACACAGAAAAAAAAAAAAAAAGCAGACTGATGTTCTAGCCCTAAAAAGGGATTTTGGGGTGCTGTCCTTACAGCAGAGATCAGATGAGTCCTTCAGGACTGTAGTGGACACTGAATACACTAGCCTAGCTATCGATTTCCCTATTAAATCAGCAGCAGCTACACTGTCCCTCCTCTCACTAAGAATGCAGCTTCCGAATGAATCTAAAATGGATGCTGTCCAGGAGGTGGGAGGGTCTGGGAGGGAGAGTCTGTTGCTGATTGGCTGGAATATGTCTGCTGACTGTGAGGTACAGGGTCAAAGTTTACTCAATGATGACGAATAGGGGGCGGACCGAACATTGCATATGTTCGCCGTTTGCGGCGAACGCGAACATGCTATATTCGCCGGGAACTACTCGCCGGCGAACTATTCTCGACATCGCTACTTCCAACTAATGATAGCTACTTACTACTAATGATAACGACTTCCTACTAATGATAACTACCTCCTACTAATGATAGCTATTTCCTGCTAATTATAACGACTTCCTACTAATGATAACTACTTCATAATAATTATAACTACTTTCTAATAATGATAACTACTTCATACTAATGATAACTACTTCCTACTAATGAAAGCTACATCCTGCTAATGATAACTACTTCCTACTAATGATAACTACTTCCTAATAATAACTACTTTCTACTTATGATAGCTACTTCCTAATAATGATAACTACTTTCTAATAATGATAACTACTTCATACTAATGATAACTACTTCCTGCTAATGATAACTACTTCCTACTAATGATAACTACTTTTTAATAATAACTACTTCATACTAATGATAACTGCTTACTACTAATGATAGCTACTTCCTGCTAATGATAACTACTTCCTACTAATGATAACTACTTGCTACTAATGATAGCTACTTCCTGCTAATGATAACTACTTCCTACTAATGATAACTACTTCCTACTAATGATAACTACTTGATAATAATGATAACTACTTCCTACTAATGATAACTACTTCCTACTAATGATATAACTACTTCTTGCTAATGATAGCTACTTCCTACTGATAGCTACTTCCTAATAATGATAGATACTTCCTACTAATGATAACTACTTCCTAATAATGAAAACTACAGTACTTCCTACTAATGATAACTACTTCTTAATAATGATAACTACTTTATAATAATGATAACTACTTCACACTAATGATAACTACTTCCTACTAATGATAGCTACTTCCTACTAATGATAGCTACTTCCTGATAATGATAGCTTATTGCTGCTAATGATAGCTACTGCCCACTAATGATAGCTACTTCCTAATAATGATAGCTACTTCCTACTAATGATAACGACTTCTTAATAATGATAACTACTGACTGCTAATGATAGCTACTTCCTAATAATGATAACTACAGTACTTCCTAATAATGATAGCTACTTCCTGAAAATGATAGCTTTTTGCTTCTAAGGATAACTATTTCCTACTAATGATAGCTACTTCCTAATAATGATAGCTACTTCCTACTAATGATTACTACTTCCTAATAATTATAACTACTTTCTAATAATGATAACTACTTCCTACTAATGATAGCTACTTCCTGCTAATGATAACTACTTCCTACTAATGATAACTACTTCCTGCTAATGATAGCTATTTCCTACTACTGATATCTACTTCCTAATAATGATAGCTACTTCCTACTAATGATAACGACTTCTTAATAATGATAACTACTGACTGCTAATGATAGCTACTTCCTAATAATGATAACTACAGTACTTCCTAATAATGATAGATACTGCCTGAAAATGATAGCTTCTTGCTGCTAATGATAACTATTTCCTACTAATGATAGCTACTTCCTGCTAATGATAGCAATTTCTTACTAATGATAACTACTTCCTAATAATAATAACTACTTTATAATAATGATAACTACTTCATACTAATGATAACTACTTCCTACTAATGATAGCTACTTCCTGCTAATGATAACTACTTCCTACTAATGATAACTACTTTCTAATAATGATAACTACTTCCTACTAATAATAGCTACTTCTTAATAATGATAGCTACTTTCTAATAATGATAACTACTTCCTGCTAATGATAGCTACTTCCTACTAATGATATCTACTGCCTAATAATGATAGCTACTTCCTACTAATGATAACTACTTCCTAATAATGATAACTACAGTACTTCCTAATAAGGATAACTACAGTACTTCCTAATAATGATAGCTACTTCCTGATAATGATAGCTTCTTGCTGCTAATGATAGCTTCCTAATAATGATAACTACAGTACTTCCTAATAATGATAGCTACTTCCTGAAAATGATAGCTTCTTGCTGCTAATGATAGCTATTTCCTACTAATGATAGCTACTTCCTAATAATGATAGCTACTTCCTACTAACGATAACTACTTCCTAATAATGATAACTACTTTCTAATAATGATAACTACTTCATACTAATAATAACTACTTGCTACTAATGATAGCTACTTCCTGCTAATGATAACTACTTCCTGCTAATGATAGCTGTTTCCTACTAATGATAGCTACTTCCTAATAATGATAGCTACTTCCTACTAACGATAACAACTTCCTACTAATGATAGCTACTTCCTACTAATGATATCTACTTCCTAATAATGATAACTATTTCCTGCTAATTATAGCTACTTCCTGCTAATGATAGCTACTTCCTACTAATGATAGCTACTTCCTACTAATGATAGCTACTTCCTACTAATGATAACTACTTCCTGTTAATGATAGCTACTTCCTACTAATGATAGCTACTTCCTGCTAATGATAACTACTTCCTAATAATGATAACTACTTCCTGCTAATGATAACTACTTCCTGCTAATGATAGCTACTTCCTGCTAATGATAGCTACTCCCCAGTAATGATAGATACTTCCTAATAATGATAGCTACTTCCTACTAACGATAACAACTTCTTAATAATGATAACTACTGACTGCTAATGATAGCTACTTCCTAATAATGATAACTACAGTACTTCCTAATAATGATAGCTACTTCCTGAAAATGATAGCTTCTTGCTGCTAATGATAGCTATTTCCTACTAATGATAACTACTTCCTAATTTTATAATTCAGATAGAACCTGCCATTTTAACAGCTTTCCAGTTAATCTTATCTAAATTGCTTAGTTATTTTAGTATCTTTTGTTGAAAAGCATATCTAGGTAGTCTCAGGATCAGAAATGCACTCCTGGTGAAAAAACACAATTATGCCCCTGTAATGCCCATGATCAGCCCATATGCAGCCCCCTATTCTGTATATGAGATGTATTGGGACCTTAATGCAACTACAGATGTTAAAAGGACAGTAAAGTCAAAAGTAAACCTCATGATTCAGACAAAATATGCCATTTTAAAAAACTTTTCCAATTTACTTCTATTGTCTAATTTTCTTCGCTCTTTTTGTTTCTTTTGTTGAAAAGCATACTTATGTAGGCTCAGAAGCAGCAATGCACTACTGGGAGCTAGCTCCTGATTAGTGGCTGCACATATATGCCTCTTGTCATTGGCTCACCTGCTGTTTTCAGATAGTGTCCAGTAGCGCATTGCTCCTCTTTTAACAAAGGATACCAAGAGAATGAAACAAATTTGATAATAGAAATAAAATGGAAAGTTATGTCCCTTTAAACATTAGTTGTAATATCTATCAGCCAGTGATGGAAGTATACAGTTCATTCTGGAATATTAGAATAATTTTAAACACCTTTCAGTTTCAAATATTGTCATGTTTATTTGTGTGCTGCTTTTTCACATGAATGAGAGAAAATGTGAGAATTAAATGTGCATTTAGTGTTATAAACACACCAGTAGAGAAATTAAAGGGATAGGAAAGTCAAAATAAATTTATCATTGCACAAGCAGTTCTTGTAAACTGCTTGTGCAATGCCGCCCCCTGCAGATTCACGGCCAATCGCCTGCTAGCAGGGGGTGTCAAACAGTCCGATCGTCTTTAGACCGCTGCTTCATAACTGCTGTTTCCAGCAAACACGAAGGCTTTCGGAGCTTGATAATTCGGCCCCTTAGTATGTCATTTTAAGACACGTTTAACTTCACTTCTATTTTCAAATGTGCTTCGTTCTCTTGGTATCCCTTGTTGAAAATGAATACGCACATATCCTACACTAGTGGGAACTAGCTGCTGATTGGCGCCTGCACACATTTGCATCTTGTGATTGGCTAACTAGATGTGTTCAGCTAATTGCCAGTAGTGCAATGCTGTTCATTCAGCAAAGGATAACAAGAGAATAAAACAAATTTGAAAATACAAGTAAATTTGAAAGATGTTTAAACTGGTATGTTTTATCTGAATCATGAAAGAAAATGTTGGGGTATTTCCATAAACTGCTTATACTTTTTAGTGCACTACTTCATATATTATAAGGTTTACTGTCCCCTAATAGTGATGTCGCGAATAGTTCGCTGGCGAATAGTTCCCGGCGAACATATGCGATGTTCGGTCCGCCCCCTATTCCTCATCATTGAGTAAACTTTGACCCTGTACCTCACAGTCAGAAGACACATTCCAGCCAATCAGCAGCAGACCCTCCCTCCCAGACCCTCCCACCTCCTGGACAGCATCCATGTTAGATTCATTCGGAAGCTGCATTCTTAGTGAGAGGAGGGATAGTGTAGCTGCTGCTGATTTAATAGGGAAATCGATAGCTAGGCTAGTGTATTCAGTGTCCACTACAGTCCTGAAGGACTCATCTGATCTCTGCTGTAAGGGCAGCACCCCAAAAAGCCCCTTTATGGGCTAGAACATCAGTCTGCTTTTTTTTTGTTCCTGTGTAATCTAATTGCAGTTGCCTGCCTGCCAGCGTGTGTGTCAGGCTCACAGTGTATACTGTGCCCACTTGCCCAGTGCCACCACTCATATCTGGTGTAACAGTAGTGTTAAAAAAACCTTTTATTTAAATACTGGCAGACTTTCTGCCAGTACTTAAGATGGCGGGGACAATTGTGGGGTGGGGGAGGGAAGGGAGCTGTTTGGGAGGGATCAGGGGTCTGATGTGTCAGGTGGGAGGCTGATCTCTACACTAAAGCTAAAATTAACCCTGCAAGCTCCCTACAAACTACCTAATTAACCCCTTCACTGCTAGCCATAATACACGTGTGATGCGCAGCAGCATTTAGCGGCCTTCTAATTACCAGAAAGCAACGCCAAAGTCATATATGTCTGCTATTTCTGAACAAAGGGGATCCCAGAGAAGCATTTACAACCATTTGTGCCATAATTGCACAAGCTGTTTGTAAATAATTTCTGTGAGAAACCTAAAGTTTGTGAAAAAGTGAACAATTTTTTTTTATTTGATCGCATTTGGCGGTGAAATGGTGGCATTAAATATACCAAAATGGACCTAGATCAATACTTTGGGTTGTCTACTACACTACACTTAAGCTAAAATTAACTCTACAAGCTGCCTACATGCTCCCTAATTAACCCCTTCACTGCTGGGCATAAAACAAGTGTGGTACGCAGTGGCATTTAGCAGCCTTCTAATTACCAAAAAGCCACGCCAAAGCCATATAAGTCTGCTATTTCTGAACAAAGGGGATCCCAGAGAAGCATTTACAACCATTTATGCCATAATTGCATAAATTGTTTGTAAATAATTTCTGTGAGAAACCTAAAGTTTGTGAAAAAGTGAACAATTTTTTTTTTATTTGATCGCATTTGGCGGTGAAATGGTGGCATTAAATATACCAAAATGGGCCTAGATCAATACTTTGGGTTGTCTACTACACTACACTTAAGCTAAAATTAACTCTACAAGCTGCCTACATGCTCCCTAATTAACCCCTTCACTGCTGGGCAGAAAACACGTGTGGTGCGCAGTGGCATTTAGCAGCCTTCTAATTACCAAAAAGCAGCGCCAAAGCCATATAAGTCTGCTATAATGGCATGTCTGGCACACAGTGTTGGGGCAAGGGTCCATCTGACCACTGATATCTGGTCTGCAAAGCATGGTCAGGGCAGGTATATCACCTACACTGCGCACTGTGAAGCGGGCGTAACCCTTACACTACCTGATCGATACAACATCATACCTGATGTTTTAAAGCACGTTATTCCAAACAATTAAGGAATGTTAGGTGATTTATGCCCTTTATGGATTAAAACCAGACTCTGCATCAACTATGTAATTTTCTATGGGAGTTTTGCCATGGATCCTCCTCCGCCACAGTCCAGGTGTTAGTCCCCTTGAAACAACTTTTCCATCACTATTGTGGCCAGAAAGAGTCCCTGTGGGTTTTAAAATTCGCCTGCATATTGAAGTCTATGGCGGTTCGCCCGGTTCGCTGGTTCGCAAACTTTTTCGGAAGTTCACGTTCGCCGTTCGCAAACCCAAAATTTTATGTTCGTGACATCACTATGACCCCTAATTTAAAACTTAGAATACAGAACAAATCATTATGACATTTGTACATTTACAATCATCAGAATCTTTACATATGATGTGTTTCAACATTTTTAAAATGTTACTGATGAATTCAAGAAACCTAATATGCAACTGCTAATACTGCACATTACAAATTAGGTGAAAAACCTACATTCAAACACCAGGCAGATATGATTTGTATTAAATCAATAAGCCTTGACTACATTTGTTTTAATTCCATCTAACAAACCCTCTGCAAGTTATGGGATTATTTCAGTTTGGGAGCTCAGCTTTCCGTACTTCCTGCAGTGATTTCCAGTTTACAACTATCCAGGGTTTCAAAGTGAAACCTATGACTTCCTAAACACCCCGCATACCTTACCAACCTCACTTATGACACACCCAGTTATATCCATAGAGTCATGAGTCCACCCACATCCAAATTTACAGAAAATGAAAGTTGGTACAAGAATTTTACTAAGTGATCCAGATATTCATAGTTAGTGATGTCCCGAACTGTTCGCCCGCGAACGGTTCACAGCGAACATAGCTTGTTCGCGTTCGCATTTGCGGGCGAACACATGGCGATCTTCGATCCGCCCCTATGTTTCATCATTGAGGAAACTTTGACCCTGTATGTCACAGCCGTCTGACACATTAGAGCCAATCAACATCAGACACTCCCTCACAGACCCTCCCAGCTACTCGGAATCCGCCATTTTAGACTCATAACGACCTTGCTTTCTTAATGAGAGGACGTGTTGTGTTTTGCTCCTGACATTAATAGGAAAAACATAGCTAGGCTAGTGTATTTAGTGTACACTACAGTCCAGAAGGACTCCACTCATCTCTGCTGCAAGGACAGCACCCCAAAAAGCCCTTTTTAGGGCTATATTTCGTGCCGTTTTTTTCGTATTTTTTTATTAGCATTTGCCTGGCTTTCAGCCTGTGTGTTTAAGGCTCACAGCATATGCTGTGATTACTGCCACCACTGATATCTCCCTAACAACATTAGTTTAAATTTAACTAACCAAAAATTTTAATTATTTTGCTAGTGTAATTTTTTTTAATTTTCTATCAGACCTGTGTCACACAGCATATACTCTGGTTCATTGCTTTGTGCCAGCCACCAGTGTTAATATCCGTTTATAACATTATTTTAAATTTTAATTTTTTTATTTAAATCATTTTTCTAGTGTAATCTAATTACATTTTCTATCAGGCCTGTGTCTGTCAGGCTCACTCAGCATTAATATACCTCATTTTTTTCAGTCTTTTGGTTAATTGGTCTGTGCCAGGCAGCCACCACTCATATTTCTTCTTCACCTTAATTTAAATATAAAAAAAATAATTCAAAATACCTTGGTTTTAATTGTCAATGTCTATGCCCCTAACGAACATCAGACACCATTCATGATGAAGTTAAGTAAAATACTGACCCAATGGAAAAGACACAAAATAATTATGGAGGGAGATTTTAACTTATCACTAGACCAGGAGCTAGACAGATCCTCAAAGAACACCCCACATGCAAGACACTCTCGCCCTAATGCGAATATATTAAGAGATTTTTCCCTGGATCATAATCTGATAGATTGCTGGAGATCCTTAAACAATAAAGCTAGAGACTACACATATTTCTCCCCTATGCACCACACTCAATCCAGATTGGACTATATCTTTCTAAGCCAAATTTTGCTTCTCCTTTTGTCCTCCGCTAAAATCTTAAATTGTCCCTGGTCAGACCACTCCATAGTTGAAGTTATCATTTCTGGAGTCCTAAACCCAAACAGAGCTAAATCGTGGTCACTAAATGCTAATCTATTACAAGACGTTTTAATATCACAAAAGATTAAGGAACAGATAGGCGAATTCATAAAATTCAATTTAGGTAGCACATCCAACCCTACGTTTATTTGGGGGGCTCTGAAGGCATATATAAGAGGCAGCTTAATAGCCGAATCCAGTAAACAGAACAAACAGAATAAAGCCAAACTCTTGCAATTACAATCAGAAGCTAATGATCTGAGGGACCAAACAGCCACCAACACCAGTAAAAAAAAGAGAAATAGACTTAAAGCCATAAGCGATGAGATCGATAAACTTTTAAACAAAGAGGCAGTCAGATCTATTAAACAGATAAATACCCACTATTATATATATGGGAATAAGCCTGACAAAATGCTAGTGAACAGACTTAAAGAAATTCCGAGAAGTACTACAGTTCCACAACTCCAACTCCCTGATAACAGACATACAAATGACCCCCTCCACATTGCCAATGCTTTTGCTGACTTTTATGATGACCTTTATAATCTCTCCGCACACCGGACAGAGACTGACGCAACCAGAGAGCTGGACACATTCATAGGTGCCAATACACTCCCGACGATTACTGAGGAAGAACGCTCCGCTCTAAATGCCCCCATATCTGAAATGGAGGTCAAAAATACTATAAAAACCCTGAAGAGTAACAAGTCACCTGGTCCGGATGGATACTCGGGAATTTTCTATAAGATATTCCAAGATGACGTAGCCCCTTTGCTTTCCCAGGTGTTCAATTCTATAATGCAAAAAACAGAAATCCCTAAAGAAATGCTAATGGCAAGAATAGCAGTCATCCCAAAACCTGGTAAGAATAAACAGCATTGCCAAAATTATAGACCTATTTCATTGATAAATCAGGATATAAAAATTTTCACTAAAATCCTAGCCAATAGATTTAACCCCATCCTCGAGAGAATAATTCATCCGGACCAGGTGGGCTTCATTAGAAACAGGGAGGCCCCAGACAACACACGTAAAATAATTGATCTGCTTAATGTAGCCACGGTTGAAAGAACGCCTTCTCTGCTCCTCACCTTGGATGCGGAGAAGGCGTTCGATAGAATTCAATGGAACTATATGTTTGCTGTACTGAAAAAAACGGGAATCACGGGAGCTTTCCATGATGCCCTCACTATGCTTTACTCCCGTCCATCGGCTTTTATCAGACTTTCCGGTTATCAATCCAAGCCTATACAAATCAGGAATGGTACAAGGCAGGGATGTCCCTTATCCCCACTCCTGTTCGCTTTGTGTATTGAACCTTTGGCCATTCAAATTAGATACGACCTGAATATTAAGGGGCTGCAAATAGGGGACAAGGACTACAAAATCTCATTGTTCGCGGACGACATCATACTAACACTGACCAAACCTCTCCTCTCTCTCCCCCCGCTATATGCTTTGCTTAACCACTATGGAACCTTATCTGGGTATAAAATAAATGGGGACAAATGTGAAGCGCTCAGTCTTAATCTTCCCCAACACACCAAAAAGCTCCTAGAAATTAATTTCTCATTTAATTGGGCACATAAAAAACTTAAATATTTGGGAATATATCTTACAACTGATATATACTCTATATACCAAGCAAATTATCTCCCAATGTTTAAACTTATAAAGAATCTAATCACGAAATGGCTGAAGCTTAGGATTTCCTTCTATGGGAGGATTTTCTCAGTCAAAATGACATTGTTACCAAAACTACTGTATTTATTCAGATCCTTACCAATCAGCATCCCAATAGCAGAACTCAATGCGCTGCAGAGAGATATCCTAGACTTTATCTGGCAGGGAAAGCAAGCTAGGATAAACAAAAGAATCATGAGTATGCATAGGAGGGAGGGAGGAGTAGGTCTCCCGAATTTGACATCTTACTACTATGCGGCACGCATGGCACAAACGACACATTGGTTCAATAGGAAACCACAACCCCTATGGACACAGATAGAATCACAGATAGCTAACACAGATATCTAGGCTACTATGGACCCCAAAAAGGTATAACCCCCCACTACTACTTAAGTATATAGCGATATCACACACGATCTTCCTATGGAATAAACTGACGACAACATACCCCCTAATTCAAACTAATTCAAAATTGATGCCTCTAGTCTTGCCACAGACTTCAATAGACTTAAATATTCAAAAGAAATGGGCCAAGAAAGGACTCTATAGAATTGCAGATTTATACATAGACGGTAGTTTCCTCACATATGAGCAATACAGAGACATCGACCCCGGAGATAAAAATATATGGTACCACTATTTACAGTTAAAGTCCAGAGCTAAAGAAATAACTGAGCTCTCAAGATTATCAATAAGCACGGCTTTTGAGTCAATTTGCTTATCAAAAGAGATTAACCGCGGCTCTATCTCTCTACTATACCCTACATTTAATAAGCATTTTGGGGCGACAAAGTCACCACACATGCTGAAATGGGAACGAGACTTAAACAAGTCCTGGACTTTAGAGACTTGGAAGTCTAACTTAGCGAGGGGTCTTTCCTTTTCACAGAATGCTACTCTGAGGGAGAACTTCCTTAAGGTGGCATTCAAATGGTACATCCATCCGACTAGATTTGGAAACTCGGAAGGACCCTCTTTGAATTCCTGTTACAGAGGATGAAGCGATAGAGGTACATACATGCACATGTGGTGGGAGTGTGACAGAGTTAAAGATATATGGGAGAAAACATCAGAGTTCCTTAGCTTAATTTTTCATAAGGATATCACCCTATCACCTGAACAAGCACTGCTGCACTTCCCAATTAACAATATTTTAAAACAACACCAAAAAACAGTAATGACCATATGCACAGCTGTTAGGATCTGTATAGCGCAATACTGGAAATCCAAACGACCAAGCTTTACATTCATCATGAGGAAAAGAAATCACCATTACAAAATGGCTAGTTTAGCTCCAGAAAATCTTAACACGAAGGAGGAATTCATTATACAGTGGGAACCATTCATCATGTACTATGAAGCTAATAGACAAAGGGGCACCGAAAAGCAATAGAACAACTCTCACACACAATGGGGGATGCGGGGGAGAGCCGGGACTGGGTGCCGACCGCCAAGTACCTATGCCCCCTTGGTTTGGGTGGCGTGGGTTTGTCGATAACCAGCTAATGTAGCCTGTGTTATGTTATGTTATACTATACTATATGGTTTTTTATTTCTTATTTATTGCTCTCTTTTTCTACTCGCTATAAGCTATCAAAGCACCAAACCACGATTTCTGGTTAGCAATAAAGAGTCCCTATATATTCTGAGCACCGTAGAAGAAGACTACTTAGACCATAAAACCAAGTTAAGAATCATCATAATGGACAATTATGAAAGCTCATCACTTGTTTTGCTTTGCTGAATGTACATGTCTAAATTTGTTATTTTATTGTAATAAAAAAATGTAATAAAAAATTTCTTTCAATATAAATATAAAAAAAAAAAAAGTTTAAATTTGTTTGATAGTGTAATCTAATATAATTTTCTATCAGGCCTGTGTGTTTTGCTGACATACAGAGCCTACTGTGTTTACTTGCTTCCCTCCCTAGTCTATGAGCCACGACTCATATGTGTTTAACCTTTTTTTAATTTCCCCCCCCAAAAAAATAATTTAAATCATTTTTCTAGTGTAATCTAATAGTATTTTCTATCAGGCGTGTGTGTATCTGACTTACAGAGCCTACTGTTTTTAATAGCTGCCCTTCCAAGGCTATCAGCCACGACTCATATGTATGTGCTTAACCTTTTTCTTTAAATTCCCAAAAAAAAGTCTTTAAATCATTATGCTAGTGTAATCTAATTTTATTTTCTATCAGGCCTGTGTCTAACTGTCTGACTTACACAGCATACTGTTGTTAATTGCTGCCCTACGTAGCAGCCAGCCAGTGCGACCACTCATATGTGCATTGCACTTCTTAACATAATTTTAATATTAAAATCTAACATTTTTAAATATTTTGCTAGTGTAATCTAACTTAATTTTCTATCAGGCCTGTGTTTTTGTCACTTACACAGCAAACTGTGTTAAATTGCTGCCCTACCTACCATCCACAACTCATATCTGCCAGCCTGTGTGCCAGGCCCAACTAGCCAATTAGTGGCACCAATCATAATTCTTGTAACAGTATCAAAAAAATTAAAATTCATAATTTTTGGACTGCAAATATTCAGTCTACTAGTGCCATTGAATTGCAGTTTCCTCCTGCCTGGCAGCCTGTGTGCCAGGCACAAACTAGCCAATTAGTGCCACCAATCCTAGTTGTTGTAAAAGTATTGTTAATCTTTAAAATTCCAAATTGATCGCTTGTGATTCCTCAGTTTACTCGTGCCATTGAATTGAACTTTCCTCCTGCCTGCCAGCGTGTTTTCCAGGCCCAACTAGCCAATTATTGGAACCAATCATAATTCTTGTAACAGTATATAAAAAAATCCACAACTCATATCTGCCAGCCTGTGTGCCAGGCCCAACTAGCCAATTAGTGGCACCAATCATAATTCTTGTAACAGTATCAAAAAAATTAAAATTCATAATTTTTGGACTGCAAATATTCTGTCTCCTAGTGCCATTGAATTGCATTTACCTCCTGCCTGCCAGCCTGTGTGCCAGGCCATCTTGCCAACTATTTACACCAATCATAATTGTTGTCACAGTATTGTTACTAATTAAAATTAAAAAAAAATTGATTGTTGATCTTAATCCTCAATTTGCTCGTGTCATTGAATTGCACTTTTCTACTGCATTCCAAGCCTGTGTGCCAGGCCTACTTTTAAAATATTTACACCAATCATATTTGTTGTCACAGTATTCTTAATAATTAAAAATTAAATTTTTTGGTAATAGTTGTTCTGAATCCTCAGTTTGCTCGTGCCATTGAATTGCACTTTCCTCCTGCCTTACAGCCTTCTGTGTGCCAGGCCCACCTAGCCAATTATTCCCAGCAATCATATTTCTTTTAACAGTATTGCAAAAATTGTCAATCATCACTATTTTGACTGTCAGTATTCAGTCTCCTAGTGTCCTTGAATTGCATTTACCTCCTGCCTGCCAGCCTTTTGTGCCAGGCCGTCTTGCCAACTATTCACACCAATCATAATTGTTGTCACAGTATAGTTACTAATTAAAATTAAAAAAAAATTGATTGTTGATCTTAATCCTCAGTTTGCTCGTGCCATTGAATTGCACTTTTCTCCTGCCTGCCAGCCTGTGTGCCAGGCCTACTTTCAAAATATTTACACCAATCATATTTGTTGTCACAGTATTCTTAATAATTAAAAATTAAAATTTTTGGTAATAGTTGTTCTGAATCCTCAGTTTGCTTGTGCCATTGAATTGCACTTTCCTCCTGCCTTGCAGCCTGCTGTGTGCCAGGCCCACCTAGCCAATTATTCCCAGCAATCATATTTCTTTTAACAGTATTGCAAAAATTGTCAATCATCACTGTTTTGACTGTCAGTATTCAGTCTCCTAGTGTCCTTGAATTGCATTTACCTCCTGCCTGCCAGCCTTTTGTGCCAGGCTGTCTTGCCAACTATTCACACCAATCATAATTGTTGGCACAGTATAGTTACTAATTAACACTTGGAGTTTGCTCTGTCACTGTGATGCGGCCGTAACCCTTACACTACCTGATAGATACGACATCATAACTGATGTTTTAAAGCACGTTATTGCAAACAATTTGGGAATGTTAGTTGATTTAGGCCCTTTATGGGTTAAAAGCAGACTCTGCATAAACTATGTAATTTTCCATGGGAGTTTTGCCATGGATCCCCCTCCAGCATGCCACAGTCCAGGTGTTAGTACCCTTGAAACAACTTTTCCATCACTATTGTGGCCAGAAAGAGTCCTTGTAGGTTTTAAAGTTCGCTTGCCTATTGAAGTCAATGGCGGTTCGCACGGTTTGCGGGTTCGCGAACAATACCGGAAGTTCGAAAATTTTAGGTTCGCGACATCACTATTCATAGTCTGAAAGGTCTCAAAACTACAATGCTCATCTATTGAAGTAACCTTTGTAGTTCCGAAAGCTGAGTACAGAAGCTAATAAGTGATATATCCGCCTATGAAAAATTATAAACTTACGTTGTGACTTTCATTTTTGTTGGATCAATATGTCTACACACCCTCTGTATAAAAGGCATTAATAAGAGACTTCTCTGTACTAGACATTAATGAAAACAAGTTCTATGGAAAGAGGCCAGTTGTCTCCACCATAAAGGTGTTTAGTAATGATAGTAAGAAAATAAAATCTATCATCAGTGTCTGATGCTCAGACAGAAATCAATATGTATCATGGATGTATTTCCTTCTATATAGTGTATGTATTCTGTTTAGTATTATTACTCAGCCATACGTTGGCATCTTGTTAGGTTTTTTGTTTTCTCTACGTTTGCAATAATGGTGAAGATCACAAACTAAACTAAAGTGTAATAGAGCAAATGTGGGTGGAAAAAATGTCCGGTTTGTCCAGTTGATTTGAAGAGACACTGAACCCAATTTTTTTATTCCGTGATACAGATAGATCATCCAATTTTAAGCAACTTTCTAATTTACTCCTATTATCAAATTTTCTTCATTCTCTTGGTATCTTTATTTGAAACGCAAGAATGTAAGTTTAGATGCCGGTCCATTTTTTGTGAACAACCTGGGTGGTTCTTGCTGATTGGTGGATTAATTAACCCACCAATAAACAAGTGCTGTCCATTGTTCTGAACCAAAAATTGTCTGGCTCCTTAGCTTAGATGCCTTCTTTTTCAAATAAAGATAGCAAGAGAACAAAGAAAATGTTATAATAGGAGTAAATTAGAAAGTTGCTTAAAATTGCATGATCTGTATCACGAAAGAAAACATTTGAGTTCAGTGTCCCTTCAAGGTATTTTGATGTCAACAGCTATATCACATACAGCAGCAATATGATATCTTTTAATACACTTAAGTAGTTATGTTGCTCTTCATGAAAGCATGTTAGTAGAGCTGTGCATAAGCAGAAATTGTATGTTTGCAAATCAACACAACTTAGCATAAAGTAGAAAATATGGGGCCGAATTATCAATGTGCATACTCTGTCGGCATTTATCATTGCACAAGCATTTCACATTCGCCGCCAATAGGCCGATAGCAGGGGGTGTCAATCAACTGATCGTATCCGACCGGGCTGATTGCTGTCCGCTGCCTCAGAGGGGCTGGACGAGTTAAGGCGCAGTGATCTTACGGTCTCTGCTTCTTAACTTCTGCTTCAGAGTGACCCCTATGTGTTTAGATTCTAGGCACGATAACTATTTCCTGCAAGAGTTTGTCCCAGTAAAACTCTACTCTCTACCTATTTTCTAAAAACATATTCATATTAATAGGTAAATAAATACACATTTGTTTGTCTCTATCTATCTATCTATCTATCTATCTATCTATCTATCTATCTATTGATAGAGTAGTGTTAGGTTTAATTGTAACTTAGGTTAGGATTTATTTTACAGGTAATTTTGTAATTATTTTAGCTAGGTAACTATTAAATAGTTATTAACTATTTAATAACTATTGTACCTAGTTAAAATAATTACAAAGTTGCCTGTAAAATAAATATAAATCCTAAAATAGCTACAATGTAACTATTAGTTATATTGTAGCTATATTAGGGTTTATTTTATAGGTAAGTATTTAGTTTTAAATAGGAAAAATGTATTTAATGATAGTACATTTATTTAGATTAATTTAAATGATATTTAAGTTAGAGGGGTGTTAGGGTTAGGGTTAGACTTAGGTTTAGGGGTTAATAAATTTATTATAAAAGCGGCGACGTTACGGGCGAGAGATGAGGGGTCAATAAGTGTAGGTAGGTGGTGGCGACGTTGGGGGGGGGGGCAGATTAGGGGTTAATAAATATAATATAGGTGTTGGCGATGTTAGGGGCAGTAGATTAGGGGTTCATAGGTATAATGTAGGTTGCGCCGGTGTCCGGAGCGGCAGATTAGGGGTTAATAGTATAATGCAGGTGTCAGCGATAGCGGGGGCGGCAGATTAGGGGTTAATAAGTTTAAGGTTAGGGTTGTTTAGACTCGGCGTTCATGTTAGGGTGTTAGGTGTAGACTTAGAAAGTGTTTCCCCATAGGAAACAATGGAGCTGCGTTAGGAGCTGAACACTGCTTTTTTGCAGGTGTTTGTTTTCTTTTCAGCCAGCTCAGCCCCATTGTTTCCTATGGGGATATCGTGCACAAGCACGTTTTTCCAGCTTACCGCTGACTTAAGCAACGCTGGTATTGAGGGTTGCAGTGGAGCTAAATTATGCTCAATGCTTCCTTTTCTGAGGCTAACACAGCCATTCAGACAACTCTAAATTCCAGCGTTGTCTTAAAGGGACACTGTACCCGGAAATTTTCTTTCGTGATTCAGATAGAGCATGACATTTTAAGCAACTTTCTAATTTACTCCTATTATCAAATTTTCTTCATTCTCTTGGTATCTTTATTGAAATGCAAGAATGTAAGTTTAGATGCCGGCCCATTTTTGGTGAACAACCTGGGTTGTCCTTGCTGATTGGTGGATAAATTCATCCACCAATAAAAAAGTGCTGTCCAGAGTACTGAAACCAAAAAAAAGCTTAGATGCCTTCTTTTTCAAATAATGATAGCAAGAGAACAAAGAAAAATTGATAATAGGAGTAAATTAGAAAGTTGCTTAACATTGCATGCTCTATCTGAATTACAAAAGAAAAAATTTGGGTACAGGGTCCCTTTAAGGGTGCGCTGGAAAAAAAAAGTAGTGTTAGCACCGCGGGTCTTTACCGACAAAACTCTAAATCTAGGCGTTAGTATTCTTAAGGGGCATTATTAAAATACAACATATAAAATATTTTAAAAACTCACTAAAAAAATAATAATTATTAAACAAACTGTAATTTTTTTTATAATGTATATGTAATATTTCAATATTGCACCTTTAGAATATTTATTACTTAGTTTTCATGCGCGCTTACCCAACTGCATTTTTATCTAAAATAAGAAACAAGATGCGCATAAAGCATATTTTAAAATAATGTACTTTATATTATTAAATATATATTCACTAGTGTTAAAGCCTGTGTAAACAGGCCAAAATGTTTAAGGAAAGAAATATACGTATCCCTCTATCCCTATATCACTATCCCTCTATCCCTAACCCCTATCCCTTCTATCCCTCTATCCTTATCCCTCTATCCCTAATCCCTATCCCTATCCCTCTATCCCAAATCCCTAACCCATATCCCTTCTATCCCTCTATCCTTATCCCTCTATCCTTATCCCTATCCCTAATCCCTATCCCTCTATCCTTATTCCTCTATCCCTAATCCCTATCCCTCTATTCCTATCCCTCTATTCCTATCCCTTTATCCCTATCCCTCTATCCCTATCCCTCTATTCCTATCCCTCTATCCTTATCCTTCTATCCCTATCCCTCTATTCCTATCCCTATATCCCTATCCCTAATCCCTATCCCTAACCCATATACCTTCTATCCCTCTATCCTTATCCCTCTATCCTTATCCCTATCCCTCTATCCCTAATCCATATCCCTCTATCCTTATCCCTATCCCTCTATCCCTATCCCTCTATCCCTATCCCTCTCCCTCTATCCCTATCCCTCTATTCCTATCCCTCTATCCTTTTTCCTTTATCCCTATCCCTCTATCCCTATCATTTTCCCTTCTATCCCTTTATCCTTATCCCTCTATCCCTAATCCCTATCCCTCTATTCCTATCCCTCTATCCTTTTTCCTCTATCCCTATCCCTCTATTCCTATCCTTATCCC
>NC_069503.1:1131791200-1131901200 GCF_027579735.1 Bombina bombina
GGCCCATCAAGACTCACTCTCATTTCATCAGTCCATAAAACCTTAGAAAAATCAGTCTTGAGATATTTCTTGGCCCAGTCTTGACGTTTCAGCTTGTGTGTCTTGTAAGTGGTGGTCGTCTTTCAGCCTTTCTTACCTTGGCCATGTCTCTGAGTATTGCACACCTTGTGCTTTTCGGCACTTCAGTGATGTTGCAGCTCTGAAATATGGCCAAACTGGTGGCAAGTGGCATTTTGGCAGCTGCACGCTTGACTTTTCTCAGTTCATGGGCAGTTATTTTGCACCTTGGTTTTTCCACACGCTTCTTGCGACCCTGTTGACTATTTTGAATGAAACGCTTGATTGTTCGATGATCATGCTTCAGAAGCTTTGCAATTTTAAGAGTGCTGCATCCCTCTGCAAGATATCTCACTATTTTTGACTTTTCTGAGCCTGTCAAGTCCTTCTTTTGACCCATTTTGCCAAAGGAAAGGAAGTTGCCTAATAATTATGCACACCTGATATAGGGTGTTGATGTCATTAGACCACACCCCTTCTCATTACAGAGATGCACATCACCTAGTATGCTTAATTGGTAGTAGGCTTTCGAGCCTATACAGCTTGGAGTAAGACAACATGCATAAAGAGGATGATGTGGTCAAAATACTCATTTGCCTAATAATTCTGCACTCCCTGTATATATACTTTATATACAAACACATAAATACATATGTACACACATATAAACACACACACATATATATATACTTTATATACAAACACATAAATACATATGTACACACATATAAACACACACACATATATATATACTTTATATACAAACACATAAATACATATGTACACACATATAAACACACATATATATATAATTTATATACAAACACATACATACATATGTACACACATATATATATATATATATATATATATATATATATATATATACTTTATATACAAACACATAAATACATATGTACACACATATAAACACACACATATATATATACTTTATATACAAACACATAAATACATATGTACACACATATAAACACACACATATATATATATATATATATACTTTATATACAAACACTTAAATACATATGTACACACATATAAACACACACACATATATATATAAACTTTATATACAAACACATAAATACATATGTACACACATATAAACACACACACACATATATATATATATACTTTATATACAAACACATAAATACATATGTACACACATATAAACACACACACATATATATATACTTTATATACAAACACATAAATACATATGTACACACATATAAACACACACACATATATATATACTTTATATACAAACACATAAATACATATGTACACACATATAAACACACACACATATATATATACTTTATATACAAACACATAAATACATATGTACACAAATATAAACACACACACATATATATATACTTTATATACAAACACATAAATACATATGTACACACATATAAACACACACACATATATATATATACTTTATATACAAACACATAAATACATATGTACACACATATAAACACACACACATATATATATACTTTATATACAAACACATAAATACATATGTACACAAATATAAACACACACACATATATATATACTTTATATACAAACACATAAATACATATGTACACACATATAAACACACACACATATATATATACTGTATATACAAACACATAAATACATATGTACACACATATAAACACACACACATATATATACTTTATATACAAACACATAAATACATATGTACACACATATAAACACACACACATATATATATACTTTATATACAAACACATAAATACATATGTACACACATATAAACACACACACATATATATATACTTTATATACAAACACATAAATACATATGTACACACATATAAACACACACACATATATATATACTTTATATACAAACACATAAATACATATGTACACACATATAAACACACACACATATATATATACTTTATATACAAACACATAAATACATATGTACACACATATAAACACACACACATATATATATATATACTGTATATACAAACACATAAATACATATGTACACACATATAAACACACACACATATATATATATACTTTATATACAGTACATATACAAACACATAAATACATATGTACAGACATATAAACACACACACACATATATATATATACTTTATATACATACATATACATCTTTAGACATATATTTTTATATATCCAAAGCCTTTTGCAGTCCTTTATTTTTCTCTAACACCTGAAACTTCATATCTTATAACTTTTTATTGCAATTTTTTTCAATAATTTTAATCAGACAGTGTTATTATGAGTTTAAATGTACTTTTTTATTTTTTTTGTGACACTTTTTATTCGAGTGTAAAAATTAAAGGGATATGAAACACAAACATTTTCTTTTGTAAATCGCACAATGGGGCAGATTTATCAGCCCCTAATGCTAATGCACCTGTTTGTGTGTGAGCCTTAAGGCTCTCCGGAAACAGGCGTTAAGAAACAGCGGTCTTAAGACCGCTGTTCATTAACTCGTCCGCCACCTCTAAGGCGGCAGACAGCAATCTGCCGATCTGATATTATCGGGTTGATTGACACCCCCTGCTAGTGCAGGGGGCAGCATTGCACAAGCATTTCACACAAAATGCTTGAGCAATGATAAAAGCGTATGCTGTCGGTATTTATCGATGTGCGGCGGACATTGTTAAATCGGCCCCATAGAATATGATTTGTAAAAAGTTTCCAATTTACTTCTATTATCAAATTTGCTTCATTCCCATGATATTCTGTGTTAAAGAGATACCTAGGTAGCATCTGGTACACTACATGACATTAAATAGGGCTGCCACATAGTGATCTGGCAAATTCATAACATTCTTGTAAAACTGCTGCCATATAGTGCTCCAGAAATGGTGCGGCTCCTAAGCTTACGACCCTGCTCTTCCACAAATGACACCAAGAGAACAAAGAAAAATTGATAATAGAAGTAAATTAGAAAGCTGCTTAAAATCACATGCACAATCTGAATCATAAAGAAAACATTTGGGTTTCATATCCCTTTAACCAGAGCTCTGAAGTCGCGCTAGATACGCGTTAAATTCAATTGCGCTCGAGCAAACACATTTACTTGCAACTTGTTTCCAACACGCAAACACTCGTGATAAACCCAATATGATTTACGCAAAACAGTTAGAGCTCCACTTGTAATCTAGCCCTGAGTCTTTATGAGTTCCTCATGCTGGGTGAGATGTAGCTGAAAAATCCCAAATACGTTCCCAAACGTTCCAGAACAGCCAGCCCTTTGAGACCCTTTTCATTCTACCGAGCAAGACTATTTAGCAGAACAGACACAGATATTCACTTTTTGCTAAATCCTTTTTCAAGAGTTTGCTAAGTCATGTAGTTGGGAGGGACTGTATTTTTCTGTGTTGCTAGCGGTTCTTGATTTATGTATAAGAGGAGTATTGGGCGTCTCACACAACTATAGATGCTAATGGCAGGAACACACTTTGCTAAATTCTGGAAAAGATCGGTGAATTGATGCTCAGCCATCCCCCTTTACAAACTCACTGGCTTCTATGAATTTATACATTTTGCTTTTTGCCTTTAGTGTATAAGATTCACTCACATGATTAGATTTTTGTATAACAACAAGAGTGAATTCCTTGTACTGAATATCAAAGGAGTGAAAATCTTGTGCATTCTCCTGCGTTGATCATGTTTTGTGCTTTCTGGAATCTAGTTTGTTTTATTCTCAATCACATCACAAATGGAAGTAAAGATTTTACAGTCTGGCTCATCATGGTCAAATGAAATGATAATGACAAGAAAAGCATTGAATCTCTGCACCTGTAGCCCATATCAATCAGACAGAAATGTAAGCAGCACGCAGCGGGTTGTGTATTCAGCACAAACCAGAGCTTGTCATGAATCATATCCGCCAGGGGAGATATTGTATGATTGTTTTAAGTACTTACCATTAACATCCAGTTAGTCAGAGTAGGATATTCTCATCGGCCCCTGTATATGAAACATCTAACTTGTATATCTAAGTGGCTAAATGGCACATACAAAATGCATAAGGTGCACAATTAGACATCCCATAGAGGATATACGTATGTGATCTGCTACCAGGCTCTAACAGCACAAGCTGATGTGTGAGTAGGTTTGTCTTCTTAAACTGTCCTTCCAAGTACATGTCACAGAGAAACAGATTGGTAACGGATCCCAACATAAAAGGAATATTGTTTGTAGCTTTATTAAAGGTATATGAGATATGGATAACAATCTGATGTAGCATTCTAAACTGACTTGTTCTAATGTGTCATTTATTTACTCATTACTGAGTCTAAGTTAGGCAGCTAATAAAGCTAGGTACAGTACAATGGCCTGGTTCACCTCACTCAATAAAGCGTGACTGTGTATGACAAGCTGTTGGTGACAGCGTTTAACCAAAGCATTTTTTATGGGCGCTGCCAATATATTGTGATCTTTATTATGGAAAGAGCAAAGCAGTTGTAGTGCACTCATTTTTGCTTGTATTACAAGTTGTTTTTTAAAGGGATATAAAAGTCATAGTTAAACGCTTATGATTCCGATAGAGCTTGAATATAGAGCTTACAATTTTAAACAACTTTCAAATTTACTTCTATTACCTAATTTGCTTCAATATTTAGGTATCCTTTGTTGAAAAGTATAGTAAGGTAGGTTCATCAGCTGGTGCTATTTGCTGATTGGTGGCTGTACATTTTATATTTGTGTGAGTGCTAGTGTGTGTATATATACAATATATATATATATGTATGTATATATACACTCACCGGCCACTATATTAGGTACACCTGTCCAATTTCTTGGTAACACAAATTGCTAATTAGCCAATTACATGGCAGCAACTCAATGCATTTAGGCATCTAGATGTGGTGAAGACGATTTGCTGAAGTTCAAACCGAGCATCAGAATGTGGAAGGGGATTTAAGTGACATTCACCTAGATTACGAGTTTTGATTTATGATTGAAAAAGCAGCATTATGGGCTACAACGCTTTATTTTCCCTAACGCTGCTATTACGAGTCTTGTCGGTATAGGTGTACCGCACACCTTTTAGCCTCTCACGCAACGTCAGTACCGCACTTTTTAAAAAGTCATTTTTCAATGTAACTCCCATAGCGCTGGTATTACGAGTTTGCCTGGGAAGCCAAAAAGTGAGCGGTACACTCTATAACCACAAGATCCGTAACGCCGTCTAAAGTCAGCAGTTATGAGTTTTACGCTATAAACCTGTAACATAAAACTCATAACTAAAGTGTTACAAAGTACACTAACACCCATAAACTACCTATTAACCCCTAAACCGAGGCCCTCCTGCATCGCAAACACTATAATAAATTTATTAACCCCTAATCTTCCACTCTGGACATCGCCGCCACTAATAAAATGCATTAACCCCTATTCTGCCAATCCCCATCGTCTTCACTATAATAAAGTTATTAACCCCTAAACTGCCGCCCTCCCGCATCGCAAACACTATTTCAATTTTATTAACCTATAACCTGATGTCCGCCCACACCAACGTTATAATAAACCTAATAATCCCTAAACCGCAAGCCCCCCACAAGATATACTAAAATAAACTATTAACCCCTAAACCGAAAGCCCTCCACAACGAAATATACTAAAATAAACCTATTAACCCCTAAACCTAACGACCCCCTAACTTTTTATTAAAATTACAATTTCTCTATCTTAAATTAAATTAAAACTTACCTGTCAAATTAAATAAATTAATTTTAAACTAACAATTAAACTATTATAATTATTAAACTAAAATTAAACTAACTATCAATTAAATTAAACTAAACTACACAAAAAATCCTAACACTACTTTAAAAATTACAAAAAGTATCTAATTACAAAAAAATAACTAAACAAAAAAAAAAAAACTCTAAATTACGTTACGAATGTAATGTATGTATTTTAAGTGAAATGCTCTGTTGAGTTTATATAATATGCATTCCGTGTTTTAATGTTATCAGGGTGCCGCTATACTCTCTTTAACTGTATCAAATTGATATCTCTTAAAGGACAAACCTCATTGGTCTGAAAAGTGGGAGTGTGTATGTTTCACACCGTTTATAGAGAGCACTGCAGTACCTGGAATAATCCCTCTTGAGAAAGTCCCTTTGCGTTGGGATGAAACGCGTAGAGAACCGCCCCCTATCTGATCCTGTGAGGCCGCCGTAGTTCCTGGCCTGCAGTTGGGAACCTATCGGTTTGTGTGCTGAGGGTCAAGGTATTTATTTACCGTCTGTGTCTATCTTTTTATTTGCAGGACAGTTATAGCCTGCTTCTTCACATCAGCACATGGAATATAAGGATCTCAGGCGGACTTTGAAAATATCGCCACTAACCCGGACCGGGTATCCTTGTCATCCACCCAGGAGCGTGGGACTGATGTTTCTGGGGCTGCTTGCTGAGCCGGTGCTGTGTGGGATAAGTCATAATTGTAACGATAACAAATTGTGCTCTATGCTGTTTTTAACCTTATATCTTGTGAGTTGCCACTTTTTGTGTGTGCACATGTATTAAAGGATCATTACTCTACACTTGAGTCTGCGCTCTTCTCCTCTCTTTCAGAACATCTATGTGCAGCGACAAATCAGCAGCTACTGAGCCTATCTAGATATGCTTTTCAGCAAAGAAAAGCAAGAGAATGAAACAAATTAGATAATAGAAGTGAATTAGAAAGTTGTTTAAAATTGCATGTTATTCCTTGCATGTTATTCCTAAAAGCCATGAAAGAATTTTTTTGGGTTTAATGTCCCTTTAAGGGCCATTGGTAGTTTATTGTAGGCTAGGGGTTTTTTTTATTTTGGAGGGGGCTTTTTTATTTTGATAGGGCTATTAGATTAGGCATAATTATTTTTTATTTTTGATCATTTATTTCTTATTTTTTGTAATTTAGTGTTTGTTTTTTATGTAATTTATTTTTATTTTTTAGTAATTTTAGTGTTTATTTTTTTTGTAATGTTAGGTTTTAGTGTAAGGCAGGTTAGGTTTTATTTCACAGGTAGTTAGTAAATAGTTAACTATTTACTAACTAGTCTACCTAGTTAAAATAAATACAAACTTAAGTAAGCATTTAGTTTTAAATAGATATTATTTAGTTAATAATTCTAACTTTAGTTTAGCTGTATTTTAAATATGTTAAAGTAAGGGGTGTAAGGATTAGGGTTAGTGTTAGGTTTAGGGGTTAATGGATTTATTTAGTAGAAGTGATGTGGGAGGCCAGAGGTTTAGGGGATAATAAATTTAGTATAGTGGCGGCGACATCGGGAGCAGCAGATTAGGGGTTAATAGTTTTATATAGGTGGCGGCGATGTTGGGGGTGGCAGATTAGGGGTTAATAACATTATGTAGGGGGCAGCGATGTTGGGGGCGGCAGATTAGGGGTTAATAACTGTATGTAGGTGTCTGCAATGTCGGGGGCAGCAGATTAGGGGTGTTTAGACTCAGGGTTTATGTTAGGGTGTTATATTTAAACATGAGTTTTATTTTACCAATAGACATCAATGGGGCTGCGTTACGGAGCTTTTCATTCCGTGACCCCAGGTGTTAGAAAATTTTTTTGTCGGCTCTCCCCATTGATGTCTATGGGGAAATCATGCATGAGCACGTAACAGCGGCGCTTGATTTCTGTGCGGTATGTAGCTCAACGCAACCATATCGCCCGCACAAGTCTGCTTTTTTAAAACTCGTAATACCAGTGCTATAGGGAGGTGAAATAATGCCGCTTTGTGGTGTTCGTTAAAATCCCTATAGCGCTCAAAACTCATAATCAAGCTGTTCGAACGTGGCGTGGTTGTTGGTGCCAGACGGGCTGGTCCGAATATTTAAAAAACTGCTGATCTACTGAGATTTTTACCCACAACCATCTCTAGGGTTTACAGAGAATGGTCTCAAAAAGAGAAAATATCCAGTGAGCGGCAGTTGTGTGGACGAAAAGGCCTTGTTGATGTCAGAGGTCGGAGGAGAATGGGCAGACTGGATCAACATGATAGAAAGGCCACAGTAACTCAAATAACCTCTTGTTACAACCAAGGTATGCAGAATACCATCTCTGAATGCACAACACCTCAAACCTTGAAGCAGATGGGCTACAGCAGCAGAAGACCACATCGGGTGCCACTCCTGTCAGCTAAAAACAGGAAACTGAGGCTACGATTCGCACAGGCTCACCAAAATTGTACAATAGAAGATTGGAAAAACGTTGCCTGGTCTGATGAGTCTCGATTTCAGCTGCGACATTCAGATGGTAGGGTCAGAATTTGGCATAAACAACATGAAAGCATGGATCCATCCTGCCTTTTATCAATTGTTCAGGCTGGTGGTGGTGGTGTAATGGTGTGGGGGATATTTTCTTGGCACACTTTGGGCACCTTAGTACCAATTGAGCATCATTTAAAGGGACACTGAACCCAATTTTTTTCTTTTGTGATTCAGATAGAGCATGTAATTTTAAGCAACTTTTTAATTTACTCCTATTATCAATTTTTATTTGTTCTCTTGCTATCTTTATTTTAAAAAGAAGGCATCTAAGCTTTTTTTCTTGGTTCAGAACTCTGGACAGCACTTTTTTATTGGTGGATGAATTTATCCACCAATCAGCAAGGACAACCCAGGTTGTTCACCAAAATGGGCCGGCATCTAAAATTACATTCTTGCATTTCAAATAAAGATACCAAGAGAATAAAGAAAATTTGATAATTGGAGTAAATTAGAAAGTTGCTTAAAATTTCATGCTCTATCTGAATCATGAAAGAAAAAATTTGGGTTCAGTGTCCCTTTAAATGACACAACCTACCTGTGTATTGTTCTGACCATGTCCATCCCTTTATGACTACAGTGTACCCATCTTCTGATGGCTACTTCCAGCAGGATAACCATGTCACAAAGCTCAAATCACTTCAAATGGTTTCTTGAACATGATGATGAGTTTACTGTACTCCAATGGCCTCCACAGTCACCAGATCTCAATCCAATAGAGCACGTTTGGGATATGATGGAACGGGAGATTTGCATCGTGGATGTGAGGTCGACAAATCTGCAGCAACTTCTAGATGCTATCATGTCAATATAGACCAAAATGTCTGAGGAAGGTTTTCAACACCTTGTTGAATCTATGCCACAAAGAATTAAGGCAGCTCTAAAGGCAAAAGGGTACTAGGCAGCAAGGTGCACCTAATAAAGTGGCCGGTAAGTGTATATATATTAGACATGTGCAAGTCTTTTCGGATGAATTTCGTTTTTGGCCAAATTTTGGCCCATTTGGTGATTCGAATGAATCTGAAATTTTTAAATCGACACCATAACTAAAATTCCGAAAATGAATAAACCAGTTTCCGAATTTTCGGATCAATTCTTTATTCATATTCAGAACTTTTCATTGTTCTAGTCTAAATGGCAGTTCCCTGTCATCACCGACATTAACTAAAACACTAACGCCTAGATTTAGAGTTTTGCGGCCAAAGGGGTGCGTTAGCTATGCGTGCTTTTTTCCCCCCGCACCTTTTAAATACCGCTGGTATTTAGAGTTTACAGAATGGCAGGGTTTTCAGTGCGTAAGGCTCCAAAAAGGGAGTGTAGAGCATAATTTAACGCCACTGCAACTCTAGATACCAGCGGTGCTTACGGACGCGGCCAGCCTCAAAAACGTGCTCGTGCACGATTCCCCCATAGGAAACAATAGGGCTGTTTGAGCTGAAAAAAAAACTAACACCTGCAAAAAAGCTGCGTTCAGCTCCTAACGCAGCCCCATTGTTTCCTATGGGGAAACACTTCCTACGTCTGCACCTAACACCCTAACATGTACCCCGAGTCTAAACACCCCTAACCTTACACTTATTAACCCCTATTCTGCCGCCTCCGCTATCGCTGACCCCTGCATTTTATTTTTAACCCCTAATCTGACGCTCCGTAAACCGCCGCTACTTACATTATCCCTATGTACCCCTAATCTGCTGCCCCTAACACCGCCGACCCCTATATTATATTAATTAACCCCTAATCTGCCCCCCACAACGTCGCCTCCACCTGCCTACACTTATTGACCCCTAATCTGCTGACCGGACCGCGCCGCTATTATAATAAAGTTATTAACCCCTAATCCGCCTCACTCCCGCCTCAATAACCCTATAATAAATAGTATTAACCCCTAATCTGCCCTCCCTAACATCGCCGACACCTAACTTCAATTATTAACCCCTAATCTGCCGACCGAATCTCGCCGCTACTGTAATAAATGGATTAACCCCTAAAGCTAAGTCTAACCCTAACACCCCCCTAAATTAAATATAATTTAAATCTAGCAAAATAAATTAACTATTATTAAATAAATTATTCCTATTTAAAGCTAAATACTTACCTGTAAAATAAACCCTAATATAGCTACAATATAAATTATAATTATATTGTAGCTATTTTAGGATTAATATTTATTTTACAGGTAACTTTGTATTTATTTTAACCAGGTACAATAGCTATTAAATAGTTAATAACTATTTAATAGCTAAAATAGTTAAAATAATTACAAAATCACCTGTAAAATAAATCCTAACCTAAGTTACAATTAAACCTAACACTACACTATCAATAAATTAATTACATACAAATACCTACAATTATCTACAATTAAACCTAACACTACACTATCAATAAATTAATTAAATACAATATCTGCAAATAAATACAATGAAATAAACTAACTAAAGTACAAAAAATAAAAAAGAACTAAGTTACAAAAAATAAAAAAATATTTACAAATATTCGAAAAATATTACAACAATTTTAAACTAATTACACCTACTCTAAGCCCCCTAAAAAAATAACAAAGCCACCCAAAATAAAAAAAATGCCCTACCCTATTCTAAATTAAAAAAGTTCAAAGCTCTTTTACCTTACCAGCCCTGAAAAGGGCCATTTGCGGGGCATGCCCCAAAAAATTCAGCTCTTTTGCCTGTAAAAAAAACATACAATATCCCCCCCCAACATTAAAACCCACCACCCACATACCCCTAATCTAACCCAAACCCCCCTTAAATAAACCTAACACTAAGCCCCTGAAGATCTTCCTACCTTATCTTCACCTCGCCGGGTATCACCGATCGGTCCTGGCTCCAAAATCTTCATCCAACCCAAGCGGGGGCTGGCGATCCATCATCCGGCGGCTGAAGAGGTCCAGAAGAGGCTCCAAAGTCTTCATCCTATCCGGGAAGAAGAGGCGATCCAGACCGGCAACCATCTTGATCCAAGCGGCATCTTCTATCTTCATCCGATGACGTCCGGCTCCATCTTGAAGACCTCCACCGCGTACCCATCTTCTTCTTCCGACGACTTCCCGACGAATGACGGTTCCTTTAAGGGACGTCATCCAAGATGGCGTCCCTCGAATTCCGATTGGCTGATAGGATTCTATCAGCCAATCGGAATTAAGGTAGGAAAATTCTGATTGCCTGATGGAATCAGCCAATCAGAATCAAGTTCAATCCAATTGGCTGATCCGATCAGCCAATCAAATTGAGCTTGCATTCTATTGGCTGTTCCGATCAGATTTTTCTTATGTTTGTAAATATTTTTTTATTTTTTGTAACTTAGTTCTTTTTTATTTTTAAATGTATTTATTTGTAGGTATTGTATTTAATTTATTGATAGTGTAGTGTTAGGTTTAATTGTAGGTAATTGTAGGTATTTTATTTAATTTATTTATTGATAGTGTAGTGTTAGGTTTAATTGTAACTTAGGTTAGGATTTATTTTACAGGTAATTTTCTTATTATTTTAACTAGGTAACTATTACATTGTTATTAACTATTTAATAGCTATTGTACCTGGTTAAAATAATTACAAAGTTGCCTGTAAAATAAATATAAATCCTAAAATAGCTACAATATAATTATTCGTTATATTGTAGCTATATTAGGGTTTATTTTACAGGTAAGTATTTAGCTTTAAATAGGAATAAGTTATTTAATAAGAGTTAATTTATTTTGTTAGAATAAAATTATATTTAACTTAGGGGGGTGTTAGGGTTAGGGTTAGAATTAGCTTTAGGGGTTAAAAAATTTATTAGAATAGCGGTGAGCTCCGGTCGGCAGATTAGGGGTTAATAAGTGTAGGTAGGTGGCGGCGACGTTGGGCAGATTAGAGGTTAATAAATATAATATAGGGGTCGGCGGTGTTAGGGGCAGCAGATTAGGGGTACATAAGGATAACGTAGGTGGCGGCGCTTTGCGGTCGGCAAATTAGGGGTTAATTATTGTAGGTAGCTGGCGGCGACGTTGTGGGGGGCAGATTAGAGGTTAATAAATATAATATAGGGGTCGGCGGTGTTAGGGGCAGCAGATTAGGGGTACATAAGGATAACGTAGGTGGCGGTCGGCAGATTAGGGGTTAAAAAAAATTAATAGAGTGGCGGCGATGTGGGGGGGCCTCGGTTTAGGGGTACATAGGTAGTTTATGGGTGTTAGTGTACTTTAGAGCACAGTAGTTAAGAGCTTTATGAACCGGCGTTACTTCAAAAAGCTCTTAACTACTGACTTTTTTCTGCGGCTGGAGTTTGGTCGTTAGATTTCTAACGCTCACTTCAGCCACGACTCTAAATACCGGCGTTAGAAAGATCCCATTGAAAAGATAGGATATGCAATTGACGTAAGGGGATCTGCGGTATGGAAAAGTCGCGGCTGGAAAGTGAGCGTTAGACCCTTTAATGACTGACTCCAAATACCAGAGGGCGTTAAAAACCAGCGTTAGGAGCCTCTAACGCTGGTTTTCACAGCTACCTCCCAACTCTAAATCTAGGCGTAAATAAAGCTATTAACCCCTAAACCGCCATTCCCCAACATCGCCAACACTAACTAAACCTATTAACCCCTGAACCGCAGTTCTTAAACATCGCCAACACTAACTAAAAATATTAACCCCTAAACCGCCATTCCCGGACTTCGCCGACACTAACTTAAACACTAAATAAAGCTATTAACCCCTAAACCACCGTTCCGCGACATCGCCGACACTAACTAAAGCTATTAAAATCTAAACCACAGTTCCCAAACATCGCCAACACTAACTAAAACTATTAACCCCTAAACCACAGTTCCCAAACATCACCGACAGTAACTAAACCTATTAACCCCTAAACCGGTTCCCCGACATCGTCAACACTAACTAAACCTATTAAACCATAAACCACCATACACCCACATCGTTAACACTAACTAAACCTATTAACGCTAAACCGCCGCCCCAGATCTCAAATACCTAATTTAAACTATATTAAAGGGACACTCAGTTCAAATCAAATTTTCATGATTCAGATACAGCATGTAATTTTAAACAACTTTCCAATTTACTTCCATAAAAAAAATATGTGCACAGTCTTTTATATTTACACTTATTGAGTCACTAGCTCCTACTGAGCATGTGCAAGAATCCACAGACTATAGGTATATGCATTTGTGATTGGCTGATGGCTGTCACATGGCACGTATATGCATTTGTGATTGGCTGATTGCTATCACATGGTACAGGGGGAGTGGAAATATGCATAACTTTGAAATTTGTTATAAAAAAATCTACTACTTATTTGAGTAAATGCTATTGTATTGTCTTGTTATCTTGCATTTGTTGATTATGCAAATCTACTGTGTTTACTGGTCCTTTAACCCCTAAACCTAACACCCCCTAACTTTAACATCATTAAAATAGACCTAAATTAAAGTTACAATTATTAAGTAACAACCTATTTACAATATAACTTTATACTAACTACCTAGTTAAAATAAATACAAACGTACCTGTGAAATAAAAATAAAACCTAACATTACAAAAAAATGAAATCTACAATAACAAAAAATAATAAACACTAAAATTACAAAAAATTTAAACTACCATTACAAAAAAATAGCAAACGAAATTATCCAAAATAATAAAAATGATTCCTATTCTAATCCCCCGTTTAAAAAAAAAAAAAAAAAAACACCCCAAAATTAAAATACCCTAATCTATAATAAATTACAATAGCCTTAAAGTTAACAGCTCTTTTGCAAAAAATTAAAACAAACACCCCCTAAGATTATAAACCCCCACCCCCCCAAACCCACAAAATAAAAAAAACCTAACTAGAAAAAAACCTAATCTACCCATTGCCCTGAAAAGGGCATTTGTATGGGCATTGCCCTTAAAAGGGATTCAAAAAACCCTAGCACTAATCACAAACTCGGTACTCACAGTTGCTGAAGTCCAGCGAAAGATCTTAATCCCAGCAGCAAAGCATCTTCATCCAGACGGCTCCATCTTCATCCATCGCGGGACCGGCATCTTCTATCTTCTTCATCCCTGCGGAGGCGAAGCGGTTGGTGGATGCGCGGAGGTGGAGGTCCAGGCGAAAGTCCAGGTGGAGGTCTAGGCAGAGGTCCATCAGTCTGAAGTGGAGGTCCTCTTCATGCAATTGTCTGCTGCACACTGAGGATTCAATGCAAGGTACCCCTTTTATATTGGGGTAACGTTGCATTCCTATTGGCTGAAACATTTTTAATCATTCAATAGGAATGAGAGCTGCTTAAATCATATTGGCTGTTCAAATCAGCCAATAGGATTTAAGCAGCTCTAATTCCTATTGGCTGATTTCAATCAGCCATTAGGAATGAGAGCTGCTTAAATCCTATTGGCTGTTCAAATCAACCAATAGGATTTAAGCAGCTCTCATTCATATTGGCTGATTTGAATTTTTCACCCAATAGGAATGCAACGGTACCCCAATTTAAAAGGGGTACCTTGCATTGAATCCTCAGTGTGCGGCGGACGATTGCATGAAGAGGACCTCCACATCGTACCGATGGAACTCCGCCTGGACCTCCGCCTCCGTGCATCCACCGACTTTTCCGCCTCTGCAGGGATGAAGAAGATAAAAGATGCCGGTCCCAAGATAGATGAAGATGGAGCCGCCTGGATGAAGATGCTTCGCCGCTGGGATGAAGATCTTTCCGATTTTTTTTTATAGCTTAGAGCTTTTTTATTTTAATGGGCCGGAAAAGAACTGAAGGCCCTTTTAAGGGCAATGCCCATACAAATTGCTCTTTTCAGGGCAATGAGTAGATTAGTTTTTATTTTATTTTGTGGGTTTAGGGGCTGGGAGTCATTTTTTGTAATGTGAATTTTTTTATTTTTGAGTGTTTTTTTTTTAGATAAGGGCTTTTTTATTTTTAATGGGCTTTAAAAGAGCTGAATGCCTTTTTTTATTTTTTTATTTTTTTTTTTTTAAATGGATATTAGAATAGGAATAATTTTATTATTTTGGATCATTTCGTTTGTTATTTTTGTAATGGTAGTTTTTTTTGTAATTGTAGTTTTATTTTTTTTGTAATGTTAGGTTTTTTATTTTTAGTAATTTTATTAGTTTAAGCTTAGGTTTTATTTTTATTTCACAGATAAGTTTGTATTTATTTTTAAATAGATAGTTAGTTAATAATTTAACTAACTTTAATTTAGGTCTATTTTAATTATGTGAAAGTTAGGGGGTGTTAGGTTTAGGGGTTAATATAGTTAAATTGAGCTGTTTGCAATGTGGAGTTTAGGGGTTAATAGCTTTATTTAGTGTTTTATGTTGTGTCGGCGATGTCAGAACGGCGCTTTAGTGGTTAATAGGTTAAGTTAGTGTTGGCGATGTGGGAGAATGGCGCTTTAGAGGTTAATAGGTTTAGTTTGTGTTGGTGATGTGGGGGTATGGCGGTTTAGAGGTTAATAGCTTTATTTAGTGTTTTATTTACTGTTGGCGATTCCAGGGAATGGTGCTTTAGAGGTTAATAAGTTTAGATAGTGTTGGCGATGTGGGGGTATGGCAGTTTAGGGGTTAATAGGTTAAGTTAGTGGGAGGCGGCGGTTTAGGGGTAGCGATGTCGGAGCAGCGGTTTAGGGGTTAATAGGTTTACTTAGTGTCAGCGATGTGGGGAGGCGGCTGTTTAGGGGTTAATAGCTTTAGTTAGTGTTGGCGAAGTCGGGGTTTATTGCTTTATTTAGTGTCGGCGATGTGGGTGAAGGCAATGGTTTTAAATAATTTTGTTTCGGCAATCGGCAGCATATTAGTTATGTTAAGTTAAATCGTTTTTTCGGATCCTTTTGTTTTTTCAGATCCATTCTTTATTCATATGCATTATTCTATTCTAAACTTTAGAATAGAATAATGAATATGAATAAAGAATGGATCCGAAATAACGAATAGATCCGAAAAAATTATTTAACTTAACAAATTAGCTGAAGCGATTCTGTTTTTGACTTAACTAAACAAATTTGGCGAAACGAAATTATTAATTTAACTAGTAAAAACTAAATGAAACAAAATTTTTAGCGTTGCACATGTCTAATATATATGTGTTTATGTTAGTGTGTGTATGTATATATATAGTGGTATATATATATATATATATATATATATGCGTGTTTGTGTGTGTATATATGTATATATATATATATATATATATATATATATATATATATATATATATATATATATATATGTATATATATACTGTATATGTGTGTGTGTGTGTGTGTGTGTTTTGCATCAATTGAAAAAAAAGTGTACTTAATTCCATTAATCAGCTCTTGAAAGATGTTTCTGTATCCTCTTTACAGATAATAAACTGATTTGGATTTCTTTCCTAACATCAGTTTTTGAAATTATGGAGTCAATTCCAATATTTTCAAAAAACCTTCTAATTTGATAATGACATCATAGCAACGCACAGCAATGCAACTTGACAAGAACTGCAGACGGTGTTTAATCTTGTTATGGACTGGGTGCTAAATGTAAATGTTTGCCCTAAATCTTAATTTTTTTTAATAAAGGGACAAGTAATAAGCCTTGGTGATTTGTATTGTTTTGCAGTCAAGAGACACACCCCTTTAAAAGCTTCTTTTATTAAGGCTAACTTTTAACAAGCTTTAGTTTCCATAAAATCTCATTGAAAAAAAATTGCTGCAATTTCACATTAAAAAAATGACAAAACTGATTAGCATTTGTATCTGTCTCTCTTCATAGCTTCGAGTTGCGAGGTCAACTCCTTTACAATCAATGGAGTCGCATCGATATTGCAACTGTTAACCGCATAGAACAAGTTCTACTTTCCACTTTTAAAAATACCAGCATCACAATAATTAAAACATTTCTAAACAAATAAAATAAAATAACCCCCCCCTATCTTTAAAACAGTTCACTCGAACATTTGCACAAACAGAATCTTTAAAGAGTTAAAGGGACATTAAATCCATTTTTTATTTCATAATTCAGATAGAGCAGTCTTTCTCATTTCCAGTCCTCAGGCCGGATTTTCATTATATCTTAATTAGAGAACAGGTGAAATAATCATCTGAAGGGCGAGAGCAGGTTAGTAACCATGGTTACTGATCAGCTGACTATTTCACCTGTGCTCTAGTTAAGATATAATGAATATCTGGCTTGTTAAGGGTCCTGAGGACTGGACCCTCTATGTACAGCAACCAATCAGCAGCTACTGAGCATATCTAGATATGCTTTTCAGCAAAGAATATCAAGAGAATAAAACAAATTAGATAATATAAGTAAATTAGAAAGATGCTTAAAATTGCATTCTCTTTCTAAATCATGAAAGAAAAAATGTGGGTTTCATATCCCTTTAAGATATAATGAATATCTGGCTTGTTAAGGGTCCTGAGGACTGGAGTTGAGAAAAACTGAGAGCATGCAATTTTAAACCATCATTCCTGCAAGTTTCTGACATATGTAATTTGTTCACCCCTTAAATATACTTACTCACCCCTTACTACACCAGCACAGGATTAACTCATTATAAGATTTTTTTCTAATAGAGACATAAGGAAATTAATTAAATCTGAGCAAGGAAATACACAGACAGCACTAAAGTAGGACCTGCATGCTGCATTCAGTGAGCAATATGCTGCAGAATAGATTGTGTACTCTTTAGGATAGAGGGTCCAGTTCTGCGTTGTATCCTGAAGCATGGCCCATTTCTTATTAAAATATAAATTTATATAACAGATAATAAGCACAATATATCAATATATTATATATTGAGTACTGGCTCATTTATTTATTTACAAAAAGCCTGGGTTGTGTGAGTGTCCTTTCCACTCTTTATTTATTTACAAAAAGCCCGGGTTGTGTGAGTGTCCTTTCCACTCTTTATTTATTTACAAAAAGCCCGGGTTGTGTGAGTGTCCTTTCCACTCTTTATTTATTTACAAAAAGCCCGGGTTGTGTGAGTGTCCTTTCCACTCTTTATTTATTTACAAAAAGCCCGGGTTGTGTGAGTGTCCTTTCCACTCTTTATTTATTTACAAAAAGCCCTGACTATGTGAGTGTCCTTTCCACTCTTTATTTACAAAAAGCCCTGACTATGTGAGTGTCCTTTCCACTCTTTATTTATTTACAAAAAGCCCTGACTGTGTGAGTGTCCTTTCCACGCTTTGGGCGCGATCAAATATACGGCGCAGGTTTAGTCACAAGCGTGGGAACCCGTGCCACCCATAATTTCACCTCGCACATCGGGGTATTACATATACTGCGCCATTAGATGCTAAACTGGCGTAAGTAGGACAAACTGGCGATCTTCTGAAATGTGCGCAAATACACATTTTAGTCGTCACAAGTAACTTACGCCAGTATTTTCTCCACGGAAAGTGTCAATAAAGAGTAGTTTTATGCAAATTAGGCTAACACTCGTAAAAATGAACCGCAATTTCAAATATAAATGCGATTGTTCTTTGAGCTACAGCACACTACACTGGAGTGGAGGATTAGTCAGAGTAGAGAGAGAGGCGCAAACAGAGGAGTTAGTTAGGTCGCATTGTTGTTTGATTAAGCTTGTACACTTACACATATTTTTACATATTGCACACATTTTGCATACATACATATACAAATACACCACACTTTTTTTTCTAACCCCTCACACATTTTATTTTAATTTTACAGTGTGATAGGTTGAGTGTTTGGTTGTGATTGTGTGTGAACTGGGAGTGAGTGTGTGTAGTGTGATTTAGTGTGAGGATGGCAGGGAGAGGAGTATTAGAGAGGACAGGAGGAGCAGTGGTGTCCCCGTCAGGGAGTTACGTTGCTTTTTTAGTCAGTGCAAGGGTTCCTGCGCCTGCAATTTGTGGCGAGATAAGAATGGAGTAGATTCTCTGAAGTCCTTACGCTGTATATTGGATACCAAATTGCGCGTCTGTTCTATGTCAGTCTATGGTTAATAAAAATACGTCCGAAGGGTGAAATATACGTGCGTAACTTGTATGCTACGCCGTATATGTAATACCAAAATCGCGTAAAATCTGGAGTCGCTGGCTTTTGCGGGCGACGCTGCATATGTAATGGAGGCCTTTATTTATTTACAAAAAATCCCTGCTTGTGTGAGTGTCCTTTCCACTCTTTATTTATTTATTTATTTACAAAAAACCCTGCTTGTGTGAGTGCCCTTTCCACTCTTTATTTATTTATTTACAAAAAGCCCTGGTTGTGTGAGTGTCCTTTCCACTCTTTATTTATTTATTTACAAAAAGCCCTGCTTGTGTGAGTGCCCTTTCCACTCTTTATTTATTTATTTACAAAAAGCCCTGGTTGTGTGAGTGTCCTTTCCACTCTTTATTTATTTATTTACAAAAAGCCCTGGTTGTGTGAGTGTCCTTTCCACTCTTTATTTATTTATTTACAAAAAGCCCTGGTTGTGTGAGTGTCCTTTCCACTCTTTATTTATTTATTTACAAAAAGCCCTGGTTGTGTGAGTGTCCTTTCCACTCTTTATTTATTTATTTACAAAAAGCCCTGGTTGTGTGAGTGCCCTTTCCACTCTTTATTTATTTATTTACAAAAAGCCCTGGTTGTGTGACTGTCCTTTCCACTCTTTATTTATTTATTTACAAAAAGCCCTGGTTGTGTGAGTGTCCTTTCCACTCTTTATTTATTTATTTACAAAAAGCCCTGGTTGTGTGAGTGTCCTTTCCACTCTTTATTTATTTATTTATTTATTTACAAAAAGCCCTGGTTGTGTGACTGCCCTTTCCACTCTTTATTTATTTATTTATTTACAAAAAGCCCTGGTTGTGTGAGTGTCCTTTCCACTCTTTATTTATTTATTTACAAAAAGCCCTGGTTGTGTGAGTGTCCTTTCCACTCTTTATTTATTTATTTATTTACAAAAAGCCCTGGTTGTGTGAGTGTCCTTTCCACTCTTTATTTATTTATTTACAAAAAGCCCTGGTTGTGTGAGTGTCCTTTCCACTCTTTATTTATTTATTTACAAAAAGCCCTGGTTGTGTGAGTGTCCTTTCCACTCTTTATTTATTTATTTATTTACAAAAAACCCTGCTTGTGTGAGTGTCCTTTCCACTCTTTATTTATTTATTTATTTATTTACAAAAAGCCCTGGTTGTGTGAGTGTCCTTTCCACTCTTTATTTATTTATTTATTTACAAAAAACCCTGCTTGTGTGAGTGCCCTTTCCACTCTTTATTTATTTATTTATTTACAAAAATCCCTGCTTGTGTGAGTGTCCTTTCCACTCTTTATTTATTTATTTATTTATTTACAAAAAACCCTGCTTGTGTGAGTGTCCTTTCCACTCTTTATTTATTTATTTATTTACAAAAAGCCCTGGTTGTGTGAGTGTCCTTTCCACTCTTTATTTATTTATTTATTTACAAAAAACCCTGCTTGTGTGAGTGCCCTTTCCACTCTTTATTTATTTATTTATTTACAAAAAGCCCTGGTTGTGTGAGTGCCCTTTCCACTCTTTATTTATTTATTTATTTACAAAAAGCCCTGGTTGTGTGAGTGTCCTTTCCACTCTTTATTTATTTATTTATTTACAAAAAACCCTGCTTGTGTGAGTGCCCTTTCCACTCTTTATTTATTTATTTACAAAAAGCCCTGGTTGTGTGAGTGCCCTTTCCACTCTTTATTTATTTATTTACAAAAAGCCCTGGTTGTGTGAGTGCCCTTTCCACTCTTTATTTATTTATTTACAAAAAGCCCTGGTTGTGTGAGTGTCCTTTCCACTCTTTATTTATTTATTTACAAAAAAGCCCTGCTTGTGTGAGTGTCCTTTCCACTCTTTATTTATTTATTTATTTACAAAAAGCCTGGGTTGTGTGAGTGTCCTTTCCACTCTTTATTTATTTATTTACAAAAAGCCCTGGTTGTGTGAGTGTCCTTTCCACTCTTTATTTATTTATTTACAAAAAGCCCTGGTTGTGTGAGTGTCCTTTCCACTCTTTATTTATTTATTTATTTACAAAAAGCCCTGGTTGTGTGACTGTCCTTTCCACTCTTTATTTATTTATTTACAAAAAGCCCTGGTTGTGTGAGTGTCCTTTCCACTCTTTATTTATTTATTTACAAAAAGCCCTGCTTGTGTGAGTGTCCTTTCCACTCTTTATTTATTTATTTACAAAAAGCCCTGGTTGTGTGAGTGTCCTTTCCACTCTTTATTTATTTATTTATTTACAAAAAGACCTGGTTGTGTGAGTGTCCTTTCCACTCTTTATTTATTTATTTATTTATTTATTTATTTATTTACAAAAAGCCCTGGTTGTGTGTGTCCTTTCCACTCTTTATTTATTTATTTATTTACAAAAAAGCCCTGGTTGTGTGAGTGTCCTTTCCACTCTTTATTTATTTATTTACAAAAAAGCCCTGCTTGTGTGAGTGTCCTTTCCACTCTTTATTTATTTATTTACAAAAAGCCCTGGTTGTGTGAGTGTCCTATCCACTCCATAGGGACTATAAAATGCTAAACTCAACTCAACAGCTAATCTCTCTTACTCAAGTAAAATGCTACTTGCTCTGTGTAGTATAGGTCACGTATTTGTATATAAATATTGTGCGAGTACAACCTCCCAAGGGTACAGGGTTGAAAGGTTAATCGTATTGATAACAATTACTAGTTCATCATCTCAAAATTCCATTATAGGGTCTGTTATGATATTATTTGGCCTTCTCAGACATTGTTTTGTGCTCATCTGGTTTTCTACTGACTTGCTGTTCACCCCTGAGAGATACCTTCATTCAACCGCCCATCCGTCTTCCAAAAGGATGTCGTTTTAATCAATACCAAAGCACGCAACTCTATCTCTTTATCTAATTTACACTTCCTCAATGATGTATTATTTATACATGAAGGCGATATGCAGACTGTTGCTTCACACCAGAGGTTCGTCTGACCATACAAAAGCAGGGACAGCTGACACGCGATCACGTTGTTTATTTTCCTTTTTGGCAAGAGACACAAAATACCAAAAAATCTGACCTTCACAACTACAGTTTATTTTATTCATAATATGTCAAAATGTTGTCAGAGGGACATTAAACACTAAATAAACGCTAGATAGAATGATGCATTCACAGGAAAGATTAGTCTGAGAATAACAAGTAGATGTATTTTATAAAGTGTCATTAGCTGTTTAAATACTGACAATATAAGTGTAAAGTTTTATTGTCTATAAAACAATGGGAGCCTCCATGTTGTAACTTAGGTTACCTTCTCTGCTGTGGCCAATTAGAGACAGTTATAAATTGGTCACTATAGAGTGCAGCCAATAGCTTTGTGGAATATAACTCACAATTTTATAATGGAATTACATGAAAAGGGGCCAAAATAAATAATGAAAGTATATTGCAGAGATTATATATATATGATTTATCATTTTATTTTACTATCTCAAAGTGTTTAATGTCTCTTTAATGGTTTGTCCAATAATATCAGCCACTAATGTATTCTGCAAAACAATCCTGTAGAATTATTTGCATTTTTAAGCAATTAAAACTTGTGCAGCCATTTAAAATGTGCTTCTGATAAATGTTTTGAATGAATATTCTGAAAAAAATTGGTTTCCAAGTATATTGGTCTGCTGCACTATTTGGTATTTATTTTGATTAAAAACTAAATAAATACTGAATATTCGGGGAACATTTACGATTTATTAAGATACGGGCGGACATGATCCACTGTACCAGATCATGTCCGCCCGACAATGTTAAATCTTGACAGCATACGCTGTCGGCATTTAACATTGCACAAGCATTTCTAGATTCAAGGGCAATCGACCACTAGCAGGGGGTGTCAATCATCCTGATCGTATCTGATCCGGCTGATTGCTGTCCGCTGCCTCTGAGGTGGCGGACGAGTTAAGGAGCAGCGGTCTTACGACCGCTGCTTTTTAACTTATGTTTCCAGCGATCTAGGGTAGATTGCAGCATGCGCTGCTTGTTAAATTTACCCCTTACACTCGTTTTCATTAAAATTAATGTAAATATCCCTTTGCTGCAGATGAAAAAGTTCACCTGTAGCCTTATAATTACCTATAGCGCTCAGGGGAACAAATCCCAACGCTTCTTCACAGAGCCCTGAGCCACTTTAATGCGAGGCTTAACGCGGCAGATCCTGTGCAAAAGAACCTTCTCTTTTAGCGCAGACTCTGGGATCCGCTGCGCTAAGCCTCCTATTCGCACGGCCCTGGCCTCTGTGAAGAAGGATCAGGATTAGCGCGGCTCTCCAGCATGCTACAAGTAAGTGTTTTACCATAACAAGCTAGTATATAGTCATTAGTATATATTAGTTTTCTTTAAATTTAGTGCATTTGTTCCGATATTCATTTCGATAAAACTAAACGAGTATCCCTATTTACATTACAAATATGCATTCATAATGAAACAAATGCACAAGCCTTATTAAAAAAATGAATTGTTTTGTAGTTCAGGGACATACCCCTAAAAGCCTCTTGAATATATTAATATTTTCTGTTGTGGTCAATTAAAAATCGGTATAAATAAGCTACTGCCCTCATCAATTAATCACTGTGTAGCATGTCGAATGGTCATGGTTCTGTATATATGCTCTCCAGCTTGTCTTGGGATAGTGGAAAAAAACACAAATTTCAGGTTGAATTACAGGAAAACTAGGAAAAATAAAAAACAAAACTAAATTGCATAGTTGCTTTACTATACATAATTAAACATGTTAGGCTAGATTTCAAGTGAAGTGCAAAAATGCAAGGGTTAATGTGCTTTAACATCACTAGCGTGCAATCCTTACCGCTTCCTTTTTTCAGCTTATGTTGTAATTCTGCGCATCAAGTGCTTGCTAACACCTGCATTTTGGATAACGCAAGTGTGTTAATTCCCTCACAAAAGAGATTTCTATGGGGGCAACTAGTAACATTCTTGTTGGGTAACACTCGAATGCTGAGCAGTGCAGTTTTTTTCTTTAGGTCTGTGCTATACAATTTCAATGAAAAATAAGCTCTTGAGATAGATAGATAAATAGATAGATAATTGGAAATTAACAATAAAATATAAGCAATTTCTATATCGGCCCATACCGTGGGTAATACTTACCAGTGAGACCCCCCTCTCCTAAGGGGCGTGGACAGAGCTATCCTCTCCCCTCATTTGCATAAAAGCCTTAGTTAGACACCACCCCTTCCTCCTCCTAAATATGTCCAGCCAAAACAGGGAAACCAGACAAAGGGAGGGAGCCTGGTATTACCCAGGGTATGGGCCAAGATATAGAAATTGCTTATATTGTATTGTTAATTTCCAACCAGTGAGAGAATACAGAGCAATATTAAAAGAAAGGGTGGGAAATAAATGCAAAATACACAAAAATACTGCAGAAAAATATAAATATTTATTCCATAAAAACAGAGGATACTATCTTTTGGCCAAACTTGGCAGCAGCTGATTGACGAAAATCCAGCTTATAATGTGAAATAAAAGTGTTATACGATTACCATACTGCGGCCTGACAGATTTCTTCTGGAGAAGCGTTGGCTTGAAGCGCCCAAGAAGTTGATACAGCCCTTGTCGAATGAGCCTTAAGCCCTTCAGGTACCTAATTTCCTTTATCTTTATAGGCCCTTGAAATAGCCTGTACAACCCAACAAGAAATTATTGTTTGTGATGGAGCTTGACCTTGACGAGGACCTTTAGGGACAATGAATAACCTTTCAGTCTTACAAATATCCTGGGTCCTTGAAACATAAATATGAAGACATCTGACTAAATCCAAATGATACAATGGTTTAATTTGAGATTCTGAGTTTTTAGGGCAAAAAGAAGGAAGAACAATATCTTGATGTTGATAAAAGTCAGACACCACTTTCAGCAGGAATTCAGGAACAGTATGAAGTACCACCTTGTCTTGATGAAATACAATGTTAGAGTCTTTAACTGACAGAGCTTGAAGTTCAGTTACTTGGCGAGCCGATATTATGGCTACTAAAAAGAAACCATAAAGAAACCTCACGTAAAGGTTCAAAGGGAGATTCCAGAAGAGTGTCCAAAACCAAATGGCCTTTAGTTTCACAGGATCCCTGGGGAGTGGAGTTTTTACTAAGCAAGAAAGAATTGGTTTTCTTCGGAACTCCAGATGATAACCATCCTGAAGAATCCCCAGAACCCATTGGTCTGATATACTGGATGCCCAGACCTCTCTGAAATTGAGTAATCTTCCTCCTAGAGGATAGGTCTGGGACGGTACACCATCATTGATTTTTAGCCTGAAAAGAAGGAAAGGACTTACCACGTCCCCTACTTCTAAACTGGAAGTTAGATCTTCCATCTTGATGCTGAAAGAATTCCCTATCTAGAGGAAACCTTAAAATTTTGATGCATATTATGTTATTGATTTTTTCGGCCTCTGGAAACCTGTGGGAGGAAAGGACTCTTACCTCCTGTTCTCTTTGAAATTAAAGTTTACATTTGCTTACCAAACAGCATATCACCTTGAAAAGGAAGACTTAATAAATTCAACTTGGAACCTGGATCAGCTTTCCAATGTCGCAGCCATAATGCTCTTCTAACAAGGTTAGCAGTAGACATAGATTTTGCATTAAGCTCCAAAATATTAGTAGCAGCCGATAGACAAAAAGAATTTACCATAGTAAAATCTGCAAGAAAAGATGTAACATTTTCATTATCTTGAAAAGAATTAGATAGGTTAGAAGACCACACATTAGTAGCTTTTAAGGTTGAAAATAGAGCAAGCAGAGGATGAAATAAGGCCCCTTGTTGAAGATAAAGTCTCTTTAAATGTTGCTCCATTTTTTTATCCATGACATCCTTAAATGATCCTGCATCATCTACAGAAAAAAATCATCTTTTTTGAAAGTCTAGCAATTGCAGCATCAATCTTGGGAGCAGAAACAAATTGGTTATGCAAAGCTTTTTCCAAAGGAAGATTTTTATATACTTTATCTGGAACTCCACATTGTCTATCTGGTTTAGAAAAAATATTTAAGTAAATTGACTTTAAATTATCAGAAACAGGAAAGAACTGATCTGATGTAGAGTTTGAATTAAAGCAATCAGATGGTACTTGAGACAGTTCATCTTCAATGCCCAGGCAACTCTTAATCCCCTTAATAAACTCAGAAATATTCGCAGTGTCAAACACCATGGGTAAATCAGATTCCAAATCTTCACCATCAGAGGCACCATCAAGGTTATGTAAGTTATGCAAAGAACCCTCAGGTGTTTGAGAAAAGCTTCCACCATAAATCTGGCCAATACACACTTTACAGAGTTTCTTGTCCTGCCAGCAGGGATTATCACAAAGGGAGGCAAATGCTGGGCTGTATTACTATGAAAAAAGTATAACCAGACAATAAATAATATGTACTAACAACAAAAAAATACATTAGTGACACAAAAATAAATACATTCATTAATTAATCAATCATAATTAGTTGCCCCTGATTCCTCCTGGGCTGTAAACAGGTTGAGGCTCAAGCTGATCTTAATCGTTCTCATCCTCCATGATGAATGCTGAACATATATCAATCTTTTAATATTAAGCCCAAGAAGCTTACAAAATAAAATCCCATAAAACATGAAAAAGTTTTGTGCAAAAAATCTAGTGCATAGCACTTACCAGCAGATAGGCAGAACACCAAGATGTCAAATCCTAAAACGATATTTGAAGTATAAGGTCTATATAAGTATAAGGGAGAAGGAACGCTACAGTTGAAAACCACACCATGGCTAAAGAGCTTATGTGCTCGCGCACAAACAGACAGTCCTCAGACACAGCCCCCGTGACGTCCCTTACCGATGACGTCACAGTAACATGGCTGTCCCCACATGGAAACCATAAGGAACGGTTATTTCCACTGCCTACTAAGTTACAACGGCCACAGTAACGAATGGCGCCGACAACTGGAAGGATATTAGCTCATATAATAGGCCAAAGAAGCCAGGAAAAAAATAAAGCTTGATTATTAGCCCAGAAGATAAAAAAAGGAGAGGGACTCCTAGTCCTGTCCACCTAGCAGGCTGGACAGAACTAGGAGGAGGAAGGGGTGGTGTCTCACTAAGGCTTTTATGCAAATGAGAGGAGTGGATAGCTCTGTCCACGACCCTCAGGAGAGGGGCTCTCACTTGTAAGTATTACCAGGGGGCCAAGATAGATAGATAGATAGATAGATAGATAGATAGATGCAGGTTGGAATCATATAGCTCAGGTATAGGGGCGAAACAACCATTGGTGCAGCAGGTACAGTGGCACCAGGGCCCAAGTGCTGGAGGGGGCCCATAGTGGCCAGTTTATACAAAGGTGTATGCAGAATGTGTACAATCCTTATGCAGGGGAGCCTTTAATTAGTGCAGAATGCAGGTCCATCTATCTATCCAAAAAATGTTTGCATCAGGGCCCACTGCTGAAAAGGTCTTAAAGCAAAGCATGATTAAGGGATTGTAAGCCTGAACTGTTGCAATTCTCTTACTTTGTCTGTATGCTTTATTAAAGGTTTTCAGCATATACAGTGCTGTGGACGTGAACTTTTAGCTATACTGTCTTGGGACCTTTGCCTTGCCCCCTGTCCAACGTGCACTACTCAGGAGGGTTATTTCAGGTGCTTAGCTATGTTTGCTATTTTCTCTGTTGCAAAGGTCTGCTGCTGCTCAGATATGTAGATATGTAGGTGGTTGACCTATGGGTGTTTGTGGCCGTGGTTTTTTTTTTTTAATCAGAGACAGGGTGTTAGATGTTTTTTTTTTTTTATTCAGGCTGTGTGGGTGTCTGGTTTAACCTTCAGATACCTGCACATCAATAGTGTAGGGTGCAGGGCAGGAGGAAAAGTGAAATGGAGCTTTCAAACAGTGACATTCCCCAAAATAGACAATGATTGTTCTGATTATTGGAAAACAATGATTTTAAAAATCTCCAGGTTGCAGTACCTTAGGTTTTATAAAAATCAAGTTGTTTTTGTTTTCATGCTCTGTTTCGACACAATCTCATCACCTTTTAGTTTGCAGGGGGGAAATATTTAGATATAAACTATATAAATTTCAGCTGCGCCCATGGAATTGCGTCTGTGCCGCCAACTAGCTGAGATGGGGAAACATTTCACAACCAGAAAAACATGTTTTAAATAATGCATTATAAATATGAATTGCACACTGTTTTTGCATGTGCAGTGTAATTTTATTATGATTTGTACTGCACCTTAAATAGTTTTCTGCATTATTTCAATACAAATTTAATTTTTTTCCATGAAATAAGATTTTTGAAGAAACATTTTGTTATAATTTTACTGCGATTAAAGGGACATAATACCCATTAGCTAAATCACTTGAAATTGAAGCAGCATAACTGTAATAAGCTGACATCTCTACAGTTACCAAATAATCTCTATGTGAAAAAGGAAGATATTTTAGCACAAAATGTCTTCAGCTCACAATAGTAAGTGCTCTGTGAACAGTTATACTTCAGGTGCTGTCCAGCTGCAAGTTGGGAAAAAACAATAGCCAATCAACATCAGCAGTGTTGAGGTCATGCTATGTTTTGCTGTGATCTCATGATATTTACCTAAAATTTCATATTTCATAGTAAACTTCCTTAAACTAAATAGGCAAATAACATGACTGTGCCTGCACATGCCAAATGCATGCTCCCTTGCAAGTCCTGGGACTAGTATCTTGATTGGCTGCTTAAAGTACATTTACAATGGGGTGTGAAAATTTTGAGGTAAAATATCTTCCTTTTTTACATAGAGATGTCCAGGTGATATTTTCAGCTTTTTACAATTATGCTGCATCACTTTCAAGTACTTCAACATTTGAGTATCATGTCCCTATTAACTATACAATTGTTTCTGCATATTTTTATTTCCATATTTAATTTATTTGTTTTATACAATTTATGATTATTTTTGTGAGTCCTATTGTATTGGATGCATCACCTTTACATACGTAAAAGCAGCAAATACCCATTTGAGAGACACAATGTTCTCAAGGTAAAAACTGCCCTTATAGAATTAAGACCGGGGCTTTTTAGTACTGGAGATATTTCTTACATCATCTCACAAGCCCAGAGAGTTGGGCCCTCTGTTTGAAGCATGAAAGTTTAATTTTGCCTATAAATAATATCCTTTAAGATTTTTAAGATCATGTCACCTCTTTCCCTTCTCTCCTCTAAACTATACATATTTAGAAGATGTGGCCTCCAGAACTGCACACAACACTCAATGAGGCCTAAACAGTGATCTGTAAAGTGGCATAAGAACCTTACTATTTCTTCTGCAAATACCTCTACTAATACAACCAAGCATTCTAGTGGCCTTACTCGCTGTAATACTACTTTGTTTATCAAATTGAGTTGGTAACTAACCATTGGCTTTTTCTTTCCTAAATGCATAATTCCATAACAGATTAAAGGTTTAAGAGGTAATTTCCCAGTTAAAGAGGAGCTACCATAACCTGTAATATAAAATAAACACACTACAAACAAGTTTGGGAAAAATCAAACCATCACTGAAAGCTTTATTAATAGCATAACAAGCTTAAATGATATATATATAAACCAACATATTAAACAGAAGGAGGGCATTGACTGAAATAATAACTTCTCCGAACCAACAAGAGGTCAACAATCCCATCTGACCTACTGCAAAGATGCCTCTGCCTCTGTGGATGATGTGAAGAATTTCCAGAGCTCTTATGGCCTACCTACATGGGGTAGGGGCACTTCAGGCACCACCTAAAGCATTCAGCCTTTCCCATCAGGCTAGCCATTACTCCCCTCTTTCTCTCTGTCCCATTCACCCCAAGGTTGAGACATATAACAGCTAGAGTGTTGAGCTCTTCAAACCATCTTACAAAGACTAGGTCTACTTACCTTATCCCTGCCAGGACAGCTTAAGAACCCCCTCCCCCGAAAAAGTAGTCGGGACTCAGGCCGCCATACAAACAACTCAAAACTCAGGGAGGGAATGTGGGAAAAAACTTGACAACATCAGATTCAGCAGGCGAAGAGACCAGCAATCTGTTGCCAGGTTCATATATAGTAATTCCCTCCCTTCAACTTGCAACATTGTTACCCTGGCTAACTACTCCCTCTTCTCCTCTCTCATTCTATTCCAGCCTTTACTCTTATGTCACTCCTAGCCAGTTTCAGAGCTCCCCACTATCTTTAAGTAATTTTAGTTTCTATTTTTCCATGTTTTTAAAAGCCCTGCTCCTCTGAGGCTTTATCTAGTTGGTGTTTCTGATTATGTGGTATGAGGGGTGGGATTAAGAAGCAGCAGCAGTCAGAAGAATAAAGCCCATGACATATCAATATGGGTACTACCCTCAATTGTCGCTGTCACATTGTTAGCATCAAATATGCAGGGTTGAGATCAAGGTTTTTGTTTGAATGATAAATTCCTTTTCTGAATAAAAGCTGCTTGTTTTAATTTTCATTCTTGTAGAAAGCTTGTCTCAGTCCTCCTATGGAGATGTAAGAATGGTCCTTCACAGCCAATGATCAGACGAGTTGTGTGCAAACAATCATTGCCAGTTCATTTCCATATCAAATGTTTAATAAACTTTATTAGTCTACTATAGATTTAATGTAAAAGGAAATCCCCTATTCCAAAGGAACAGTTCAGTTTCATAAGAAAGTTCTCACCCTTTGTATTTAGGGACGAACCAACATTTTTAACAGTTTTATGGCAATATCTTAATCGAGCAACACATTAAAAAGACATTAAAGCCAAAATGAATCTAAATAATATTTTCAGAAACTTTTCAATTTTCTTTTGTTGATAAGCATACCTAGGTAAGGTCAGGGGCAGCAGTTCACTAAGAGTTAATGGTGATTGGTTTGCACATATGCCTCTTGTCATTGGTTCATTAGATATATAAACACCAGGAGGTACATATTATTATTATTATTATTATTATGAAGCGCCATCATATTCCACAGCGCTGTCCATGGATACAATTCATTTAAATAAAACAATACAAGACTTGTAAGAGACAGGACAACATTTACAAACACATACAGGAGGAATTGAGGGCCCTATTCCCGTGGGAACTTACAATCTAGAAGGGTAGGAGGTTGAGAAACAGGAGGTGAGGACTGCAAGATTGAATGAGGGAAATGTTGTTAGGTAAGAGAAATATTATTGAGTTGGGTGGTAGGCTTCACTGAACAGAAAAGTCTTCAGAGAGCATTTAAAGGAAGAAAAATTAGGACAAAGCCTGACAGCACAAGGGGGACTGTTCCAGAGGGTAGGTGCTTCACAACAGAAGTCCTGCAGTCTAGCATGGGTAGAGGTGATAGTCGCAGATGAAAGGAGCAGGTCATTGTTGGATCTTAGTGGGCAGGCTGGAGTACACTTGTTGATTAGAAAGGATAGGTAGAGGGGAGTGGTGTTGGTGAGAGCTTTGTATGCAAGGGTGAGAATTTTGAATTTAATTCTGCTGTGAATGGGGAGCCAATGAAGGGACTCGCAGAGAGGTGCAGCAGATACAGAGCGACGGGAAAGGTGGATCAGCCTGGCAGAGGCATTTAGGATAGATTGAAGGGGTGAGAGGCGGGGAAGAGGAAGGCCAGTAAGTAGGTTATTGCAGTAGTCAAGTCGGGAAATAACAAGGGAGTGGATTATTTGCTTTGTGGTGTTAACGCACAGAAAAGTTTGAATCTTGGAAATATTGGGTAGATGGTCGCGGCAGGATGTAGAAAGCAGTTGGATATGGGTGACGAAGGATAGATTTGAGTCAAGTGTAACTCCGAGGCAGCGGACTTGGGGCGATGGGAAAATGGTGATGCCGTCAACAGGGATAGAGAAGTCGGCATAGAGCTTGAGGGGGGATAAGAAGGAGCTTAGTCTTGAACATGTTAATCTTTAGGTGGTGAGGGGCCATCCAGGAAGAAATACCAGATAAGCAGTCGCTGACATGAGAGAGGACAGAGGGAGAGAGAGCAGGGGTGGAGAGGTAGATCTGGATGTCGTCAGCATAGAGGTGATATTTGAAGCCATAACTGTTGATAAGTTTACCTAGCGAAGAAGTATAAATGGAGAAGAGTAGAGGACACAGAACAGATCCTTGAGGTACTCCAACAGACAGAGGCATTGGAGAGGAGGAGTCGCCGGCAAATGACACAGAAAAGATCTGTGAGAAAGATAGGAGTGAATCCAGGAAAGAGCAGTGTCACAGAGGCCAAGAGAGTTAAGGGTCTGTAAGAGGAGGGGGTGGTCAACTGTGTTGAAGGCAGCTGAGAGGTCAAGTAAGATGAGTAAAGAGTAGTGGCCAATATTTTTAGCAGAGAGAAGAAAGTTTGTGTAGCTATATGCAAGCAACTATGCAATACTGAATGAGGAATATTATTTTTTTACATTCATGTCTCTGTGCCTCAGACAGACTATGTAGTTATCTTGGACAACAATGGGCTTTACTTAAATGGAAGAGAGTAAAATCAGTTAGAAATGCCTGACTAAAGCCCTAATGACTGTACATATTTAACCCTATTAGTATTAGTTATCCAACTAGAGTTGCCAGTTGTCCAACATAAAAAAGCTGCACAATTTGTAGGGCATGATGGTCTGTGGGGTCACACAATGTCTGCACATGAAATCTCTACCCCACTCGATCTTTTTCACAATTAAAGGGACAGTGTACTCCAGAATTTTATTACCCATTTCCGAGTTTTGCATAACCAATACTGTTATATTAATATATTGTATACCTCTGTAATTACCTTGTATCTAAGCTTCTGCAGACTGCCCACTTATCTCAGTTTTTTGGACAGATTTGCATTTTAGCCATTCAGTGCCCTCTCATAAGTAACTCCACAGAAGTGAGCACAATGTTATATATGACACAGGTGAACTAATGTCCTCTAACTGTGAAAAACTATCAAAATGCCCAGAGATAAGAGGCAGCCTTAGAGGGCTTAGAAATGAGCATATATACCTACCCAGGTTTAACTTTCAACTTAGAATACCAAGAGGACAAAGTAAATTTGATGATAAAAGTAAATTAGAAAGTTGTTTAAAACGACATGCCCTATCTGAATCATGAAAGTTTAAAATAATTTAGGCAGTTATTTTACCCCTTGGCTGCCAGCAAGATACAAATCAATAATTATACCTCTTTAGCTCCCAGTAACACATTCAAAGAGTTGAAATTTGACCTCCATGACTGCCCCCTATTTCTTTCTTCACCAAATTTATAATGCACAGAGATTTAAAGAACTATTAAATACAGTAGAACTGCATAGTCAACAAAGACATGATAAAAAGAAAATGAAAAAGTATTGAATTTCAAATTAGTTGCAGATTTTCTCTAAACATTTTCAGTTAATTTTCCTTTCTCCAGCATCATGTGACATCTATCAGCCAATCACAAAATGCATATAGTTATATTCTGTGAATTCTTGCACATGCTCAGTAGGAGCTGCTGACTCAGAAAGTGTGCATATGAAAGCACTGTGCACATTTTTATAATGGATGTGAAATGGAAAGTCGTTTACAACTGCCTGCTCTATCTGAATAATGAGTTTCATTTTAAAGGGACATGCCAGCCACATTTTTTCTTTTATGATTTAGAAAGAGAATGCAATTTTAAACATCTTTCTAATTTACTTATATTATCTAATTTGTTTTATTATCTTGATATTCTTTGATGAAAAGCATATCTAAATATGCTCACTAGCTGCTGATTGGTTGCTGCACATAGAAGCATTGTGTGATTGGCTCACGATGTGCATTGCTTTTTCTTCTACTAAGGATATTTAAAAAATGAAGCAAAATAAATAATGGAAGTAAATTGTAATGTTGTTTAAATTTCTATTCTCTATCTGAATCATGAAATAAAGATTTTGGGTTTAGTGGCCCTTTAAGTGTTTGTATTTTTGTGAAGATTTTACTAAACAGCTTGCTGAAATACTAGACACCTGGCAGCCCTGTATCCAGCACACACAGATAAGCTTTTCATACAAAACCAATGTGTACAGTCATTAGGGGTTTAGTCAGATATTTCTACCTGATTTTTCTCTCTTCTCTTTAAAGGGACAGTCAAGTCCAAAAAAACCTTTCATGATTTAAATAGGGCATGTAAATTTAAACAAGTTCCCAATTTACTTTTATCACCAATTTTGCTTTGTTCTCTTGGTATTCTTAGTTGAAAGCTAAACCTAGGAGGTTCATATGCTAATTGTTTAGACCTTGACGACTGCCTCTTATCTGAATGCATTTTGACCACTAGAGAGCATTAGTTCATGTGTTTCATATACATAACATTGAGCTCATGCACATGAAGTGACCTAGGAGTGAGCACTGATTGGCTAAAATCCAAGTCTGTCAAAAGAACTGAATTAACATAAATTATGACTTACCAGATAATTTCCTTTTCTTCGATACAGGGAGAGTCCACAGCTGCATTTATAACTTGTGGGAATACAGAACCTGGACACCAGGAGGAGGCAAAGACACCCCCAGCCAAAGGCTTAAAGGGACACTGAACCCAATTTTTTTCTTTCGTGATTCAGATAGAGCATGACAATCTAAGCAACTTTCTAATTTACTCCTATTATCAAATTTTCTTTGTTCTCTTGCTATCTTCATTTTAAAAGCAGGAATGTAAATCTTAGCAGCCAGCCCATTTTAGGTTCAGCACCATGGATAGCACTTGCTTATTGGAGGCTGACATTTACCCACCAATAAGCAAGCATAACCCAGGTTCTCAAACAAAAATGGGCCAGCTCCTATGCATCACATTACTACTTTTTAAATAAAGATAGCAAGAGAACAAAGAAAAATTGATAATAGGAGTAAATTAGAAAGTTGCTTAAAATTGCATGCTCTATCTGAATGATGAAATAACAAATCTGGGTTTAGTGCCCCTTTAAATACCTCCCCCACTTCCCTCATCCCCCAGTCATTCTGCAGAGGGAACAAGGAACAATAGGAGAAATATTAGGGTGAAAAGGTGCCAGAAGAAAACAATTTAAATTTAGGGCCACCCATCGGAGAGCACGGGCGGGAGCTGTGGACTCTCCCTGTATCAAAGGAAAGGAAATTATCTGGTACCCAAGCTACAGAAGACACTGAATGCTAACGGGGTGGTACTAATAAGAGGTGGCCCAACCTAAAGGCACCACAGCCTGCAAGAAAACCAAACTCCCGAAGGCTTCATTGATAGAAGCAAAAAAATAAAAAGAATAACAATGTTAGTAAGACAAAGCAGCCACCCAACAATCAGAACCATAGGATTTCATGTCGGAGACCCAAAAAGATGACACTGCACTCAAACTGAGCCATAAACCTCTGAGGAGGCTTGTGTCCTACTGTTTCCTAGAACCAGTGAAAAACACTCCTCCACCAACAAGGAGGAAGTTAATCAGCTTCCAAAACCTTGCACTCGCCAGATATGAATAACATAAAGGAAAAAAACTGTCTATTCTGATAAAGTCTGACAGAAATCTCAAGGTGATTCCCCAGAAAAGGAAGAACCTCTTCCCATTTGGACAAGAAATACAACAATCTTAGGGAGAACAAACTCAGATAGCGCTATTGGAAGGGAGACCCCAATAAAGAAGAATGTATTGCAAATTGCAACACAGAAACTATGACACATAGAAAAACAATCTACAGGTGAAATAGGTCCTTGAATAATCCTGAAGGATAAATCCAACCCCAAAAGGAGCAAGGAATTAACTTGCCGGCCCTGCAGCTGGCAGTGTCCTAGCAAAGACAACTTAACACCTGGCAGATCAATGAACCTCTGGAACTAGAGCACAAACAGAGAGCAAAAACTGCAAAAACACATACCAGAGAAAGGAACCACAGCTGGTATCTATCTGCAACCTTCTGCTTGCCAGGCAGCTAAGCTAACCAACAGGCTATCCTTGCAGGCTGCCCCTTCAAACAAGAAATAGCTAGACAAGCCCTTCACCAGCTCATTCTAGAGGGGAAGAAGAATACTCCAAGATCCAGAAGAGAGTCAGGACAAACTAGCTCCTCCCTACAAAAAAAGAGGGAGTCCTCCACGCCTAAAATAGGTGACGAGGAACCAGGTACAAGCTGAAGAAAAGGACCAAAACCCTTCAGAAAAAAACCTTCTCTCGGCTAGGGCCAATCGACCACTCGCAATTCATCCCAGAAGAAAAGATCCCAAGACGCAAAGAGACCCTGACCTGGTAGATCACTGCAACAAGGGAACTCTCATGGCAGTGAGCCTCTAAATCGTGATTACAAACTCGCGGTCAAAAATGGACCAACAATCTCACTGACGCCCACTCCAGATAGGATCCAGCCATCATCGAAAAAGAGTGACATGGCTGAAAGAAGAAGGTTAAAATAGATCTCCTCAGAATTAAGAAAAGTGCCACAGCAGGATTCAAACTCCAAGCCTACAGCTTGCTAGGCCGGGAACTAATCCCTTAGGCCACTTAGCCCTGTGGGCCTCAGCTGAGAAACTCTATCTGCTTTCCTCAGACACAAATAAGAAAACCTCTGGATAGTCCGATCAAACGGATAATCATAAGGAATATCTGTTCCGGAAAGTGCACGCTCAGAGAATGTATTGCTGCTAAGAACCGTAGTGGGCCTCCACCCACCACCAAATTTGAGACCCTCCTGTGAGCGCAGGAGGAACTCACTAACTCAGAAATATTCCACTTACCAAGAGGTCCCAACTGGCATGGACCCAGAAGACCAGACCTCAGAGCAAAATGCTCTACTGAAAAATAAAAACAGGATAATTGGAAAGAAAATTCTGATCCACATACACTAGAACACACTCTCACCCTGCTGACAGGGAAGAGACCAAGACAATACTGCCCCGGGGGATCTAGGATAAAAATCCCCAACACCGGGAGATCAGGACCAAATACTGGAGAACTCTTACCCAACCAGTAATCCAAACAGACTGCGAATACAGAGACAAAAACCCAATGGTATGTCGAAGACTCAGCATGGGCTGAATCCATAACCTCCCACCACAGTGCCAATGAAGGCCTGAAGGTGAATTGGAGGGCAGAACCCGATGAAGTATTTCTAACTTGGTAAGCTCTAAGGCAAAGAGCCTTCCTGTCTGACAGACCAAGCCGCATACAAAGATTCCAACCTGGTGCCAACACCAGAACTCAGGTCTAGGTCCACCTCTGAGGATGGAACCAGCAGGAAGCAAATCCCAAAGGTCTACTAGCAGATGCTGGAAAAAAACAGAACCACCAAGACTCAGGAGCCACCGCAACACCTAGAAACAGTCTACTGCCACATTAAACCCCAGATACCCAAAAAAAAACTTAGGATCCAAGCAAGGTTCTGGAAGAAAACGGTCCCTAGGAACTGGACCTGCTTAAAAGAGAATGTTTTAAATGGACATCTAGCATCAGCATTTGAACCATCAACCTTTGAGTTTCAAGGCCACAGGGATAACCACCAGGCTACACTGGGCTGCTCTAGACAGGAAATATATCCCTCTTCCTAAATCCAGGTAGAGAGGACCATGTATTCTCTCTGAACAAAGAGATCAAATAAGCTCTGCTTAAAAATCATCGGATCCAAAAAGGATGGGAAACCCCTCCCCTATTGGACCAGTCACCAACAGTTTTATAACAACTGCAAAGAGTACCGGGGTAAGACTCCAAAAGTCACCTAGTCCAGAAAGAAGGATTGAAAATTCAACTCCGGCCCCTAGGACCCCCGGACCCATATGATCCAGCATCAAGAGTCCATCCAGAAGAACCTAAGCCAGGTCCTGCCTGTTCTACAGAATAGATGGACCTGCTCTGCCTGGACCAGAATAACTAGAAAGAGCTCCTTCTCTAGAGTAGAAGGGAAGAACAGACTTAATTATTACCCAAAACAGGTCCTGCCCGTCATCAAGGGTACAACACGTCTTGTCATAAAAAACATAAACATATGGCAAATTCTTAAGTTCCAGCATTGCTAGGAAAACTGAGAATAAGCAAAATAAAAAAAATAAGCTCCGAGGCTTAAATTTTTATCTCTAGATAATCGAGGGAATAATCACCCCAAACAGAGACCTAGAAGCTTCCATCGGAAGACTCCAACCATCATGATCATCAAAGTTGATATAACCAAAAACAACTCAAGTGACAAAACTTCTTCCTAAAGGGAGTTTCAACAAGATCCCCGAGCTCTAAAAGCCAAAAACTATCTGAAACGGATTAGAAATGAAAACAGGTAATCGCACCAAAAGGTACATCAAAAGGGTGTGCAAACTAAAACAAACAGGTCCTGCCTGTTATACAACACAGCCCCCCATAGAGCTCGGGGCTGGGATTCTATAACTATATACATATAGACGATAAAGGAGAGGATCCAACCCTCTCTACTCATCTTATCAAGATCGTTATCTGATTTAGAGGACTGAGATCCACCTGACGGATCAGGACTGGGAACCTCTAACATCGCCAAAACCTCTGTCAGAAGAAAATGCAGGCGTGCCATTCTAAATCTAAATGCCAAATCCTCCTCAGTTGGAGGAGTCAAATCAGGCGACCCCGACCCGGAGGTACTACCTCTTAAGCCTCAGAGGGAACCGCATCCCCAGATGACTGATCGGGAACAATCGTCATTTTACATGACGGACCATGGGTAGGAGAACATGGATTAACCCTTTGTTTGTGTGTAGCAGGAAGAGACAGACTTGCTAAAGCCATAGAGATGGCCATGCAAAAACGTGCAGTAACCTCCGGTGGAAAAAAGTCTCCCTCAGACGAAGGAGTGATGGTAATTAGCGAAACTGCATGTGTAGGAGAAGATTCTAGGGAACACACCTCACCGAACTAGGAATCCTCAGAGGTAGACAGCTCAGTGGTCTCTAACATCTCAACATTGTTTGAAGAGAACACCCTATTGCGGCATAAGACACACAAATTGAGCGGACTGGTTTACCCGAGTCTCCTCACAACATACGCAGGTATCAAAATCTGAATCAGAGGAATCCTTTAGAATATCAGAATCCTCCATAATTCTAATTAAAACTTTTAGCAAAAAAAAAACAACTGGCACCTTAAACATCCAATGGCTGGGGCACTCACCACCTCCTATGACCCAGACAGGTAGAGAAATTAATTCTTCTCCGCAGCTCCTTGGTCAGGAATCGGAAATGGAAAACAAGACGTGACTACTCCCAGTCACATGGTGCCTCATAGGGCCGGACTGGGACCAAAAAGAGGCCTGGGCATTTTAGGGCAAAGAGCCCCCCCCCCCCCCCCGCTCAACATTTCTTATTTAAAGGGACAGTCTAGTAAAAATTAAACTTTCATGATTCGGATAGGGCATGTCATTTTAAACAACTTTTCAATTTACATTTATCATCAAATTTGCTTTGTTCTCTTAGTATTCTTAGTTGAAAATTAAACCTGGATAGGCTCATATGCTAATTTCTAAGACCTTAAAGGCCACCTCTTATCTGAATGCATTTGACAGTTGTTCACAGCTAGAGGGTGTTAGTTCATGTGTGCCATATAGATTACATTGTGCTCACGCCTGAGAAGCTACGTCTGAGAGGAAATATTTAAATTTGTAATTATAATGATACTTATGTAGTAATAAAAATTATATTAATTTCAGTTAGTTACAAAATGGTGCATGAATAGATTTAAAAATGAATACATAATTAGAATTATCCTGTTTCACCTTCCTACCTGCTTTTCAAAAAAGGATACCAAGGAAACAAAGTAAAATGGATAATAGAAGTAAATAGCACTAACACAAACACCAGAGCCCATGAACTGAAATTAACCCCTACACCACTCAAGTAAACCAAAATACAACCTCCCCTTATTACACCTGCCTTTAACCCCTTGATCCTCCAATTGCCTTAGCCTCTTATCCCATAGTCACCACATTTATTTAACTGATCTATTCTAACTCCCTGTACCCCATACCTCCTCATGACAAAATACTAATTGTGACCTGGCTGCCACAGCATATAAATCCCTTACTATCACCACCCCTAGCTTACCCCATAACTATAACAGCACCTAAGACAAATAATGACCCAGGTCATAGCACACAGTGCTGCTCCCAACTACCCGTCCACTCCAAATAAAGTACAAACTCTCAAGTACAGGATTACTTCTACCAGGAATCAACACTGCCCATAGCATTCCTCTCATAATCGATACCCATCACCCATGATTGACAAAAACATAAAGTCGTTGAGATGCACATTACTGTAAGAGTACATATACATGAGATCGATGTTAGCTTCTTACCAGACTTTTCTAGGGCCGCAGGTATGGCATATGCTGGCCCTATCCCCATAAACATCAGGAGGAACGCCAACTACAGCAAATGTCAAGGATGGGGAGACCTAGCTGCGGCTGTGCTGCCTGCGTGTGGAGTGTTTTGTGCCATTAACACTGCAGAGTGCAGCAGCTCCAGCTCACACTGTCAGAGTCACTCAGACAGAAAGACCGGTAGTCAGCGTGCGGCCGCAGCGCAGCCAGTATTGGGCCCCCAGCGGCGGCAGGCCACATTACACTAGTGCGGCCGTGTCTGTGTGTGAGAGCTGAGCTCAGTACTCAGAGTCAGTCTCAGACGGTGAGCAGCTGCGGCACTGGCACTGTATATTATGTCGCACAGAGAGAGTGTCACAATAAAATTTTGGGGCAAACAAACTAAGACAGAAGCTAGCCACAGGCACAGCACTCAGATAGTGGGTGGGCTAAGGCAACCAGTGGCCCACCGGGCATATGCCCGGTATGCCCTATGGCCAGTCCGGGCCTGGTGCCTCATGCCGGACCACCCCTGCTAAGGAAAAGCACGCCAGCTTAATAAAACTGCTCTTTAACCTGTATGTTCCTTATCAGCCTATGAGTCCAAAATGTCTCCTACAAACTAACGGCTAGATTTGGAGTTTTGTCGGTAACGACCCGAAAATCTAACGCCGGCTTTTTTCTGGCCGCACAATAGAAATAACTCTGGTATTGAGAGTCCACAGAATGGCTGCGTTAGGCTCCAAAAAAGGAGCTTAGAGCATTTTTAACGCAGCTTCAACTCTCAATACCAGAGTTGCTTACGCAAGCGGCCAGCCTCAAAAACGTGCTTGTGCACGATTCCCCCATAGGAAACAATGGGGCTGTTTGAGCTGAAAAAAAACCTAACACCTGCAAAAAAGCCGCGTTCAGCTCCTAACGCAGCCCCATTGTTTGCTATGGGGAAACACTTCCTACGTCTGCACCTAACACCCTAACATGTGCCCCGAGTCTAAACACCCCTAACCTTACACTTATTAACCCCTAATCTGCCGCCCCCGCTATCGCTGACACCTGCATTTTATTTTTAACCCCTAATCTTCCGCTCCGTAAATCGCTGCTACTTACATTATCCTTATGTACCCCTAATCTGCTGCCCCTAACACCGCCGACCCCTATATTATATTTATTAACCCCTAATCTGCCCCCCACAATGTCGCAGCCAGCTACCTACAATAATTAACCCCTAATCTGCCGAGCGGACCTGAGCGCTACTATAATAAAGTTATTAACCCCTAATCCGCCTCACTAACCCTATAATAAATAGTATTAACCCCTAATCTGCCCTCCCTAACATCGCCGACACCTAACTTCAATTATTAACCCCTAATCTGCCGACCGGAGCTCACCGCTATTCTAATAAATGGATTAACCCCTAAAGCTAAGTCTAACCCGAACACTAACACCCCCCTAACTTAAATATAATTTTATTCTAACGAAATAAATTAACTCTTATTAAATATAAAATTAAAATAAATCCTAATATAGCTACAATATAAATTATAATTACATTGTAGCTATTTTAGGATTAATATTTATTTTACAGGCAACTTTGTAATTATTTTAACCAGGTACAATAGCTATTAAATAGTTAAGAACTATTTAATAGTTACCTAGTTAAAATAATTACAAAATTACCTGTAAAATAAATCCTAACCTAAGTTACAATTAAACCTAATACTATACTATCATTAAATTAATTAAATAAAATGCCTACAATTACCTACAATTAAACCTAACACTACACTATCAATACATTAATTAAATACAATATCTACAAATAACTACAATGAAATAAACTAACTAAAGTACAAAAAATAAAAAAGAACTAATTTACAAAAAATAAAAAAATATCTACAAACATAAGAAAGATATTACAACAATTTTAAACTAAGTTAGGTTAGACTTAGCTTTAGGGGTTAATCCATTTATTAGAATAGCGGTGAGCTCCGGTCGGCAGATTAGGGGTTAATAATTGAAGTTAGGTGTCGGCGATGTTAGGGAGGGCAGATTAGGGGTTAATACTATTTATTATAGGGTTAGTGAGGCGGATTAGGGGTTAATAACTTTATTATAGTAGCGCTCAGGTCCGCTTGGCAGATTAGGGGTTAATAAGTGTAGGCAGGTGGAGGCGACGTTGTGGGGGGCAGATTAGGGGTTAATAAATATAATATAGGGGTCGGCGGTGTTAGGGGCAGCAGATTAGGGGTACATAAGTATAACGTAGGTGGCGGCGCTTTGCGGTCGGCAGATTAGGGGTTAATTATTGTAGGCAGGTGGCGGCGACGTTGTGGGGGCAGATTAGGGGTTAATAAATATAATACAGGGGTCGGCGGTGTTAGGGGGAGCAGATTAGGGGTACATAAGGATAACGTAGGTGGCGGTCGGCAGATTAGGGGTTAAAAAAAATTATTCAAGTGTCGGCGATGTGGGGGGACCTCGGTTTAGGGGTACATAGGTAGTTTATGGGTGTTAGTGTACTTTAGAGTACAGTAGTTAAGAGCTTTAGAAACCGGCGTTAGCCCAGAAAGCTCTTAACTACTGACTTTTTTCCTGCGGCTGGAGTTTTGTCGTTAGATGTCTAACGCTCACTTCAGAAATGACTCTAAATACCGGAGTTAGAAAGATCCCATTGGAAAGATAGGATACGCAATTGACGTAAGGGGATCTGCGGTATGGAAAAGTCGCGGCTGAAAAGTGAGCGTTAGACCCTATTTTGAGTGACTCCAAATACCAGAGGTAGCCTAAAACCAGCGTTAGGAGCCTCTAACGCTGGTTTTCACGGCTACCGCCAAACTCCAAATCTAGGTCATAATTAACAAGACCCCACTGTTCACTAATCCCCCTCAGCACATATTAACCCTTGATTCAATAAAGATAAAGGAGTCCCACTGAGACCCTGTCTTCTACCGTTATCATGTGTGTAAAAAATGAAACGATCATACTGGAATTCATTCCGTGGAACAGCATCATGGTTCTTCAAGTTTAACAGATAGTAGCAGCGCCTCTGACATGGACTTGAGTGAAGAAAGCAGGCAGCAAAACTCGTCAACGCTGATTGCTTATAGGAGCTGTTAATATGAGTCTAGATGGTTTCGCAGAAAGACTTTCCCTGCATCTCCAGACTCTAACTTTCATCAATGCTCTCACTGAGAGGCTGACAAGACTACTCAAAACTCCAGTTCCATCCCGAAGGGCAGATACCCCTCCTAAGGAACTACTCCGAAAAACCTCTGACACTTCTCTGCCAACCTCCTGTGACGAAAGGCAAAGAATGACTGGGGGATGAGGGAAGCGGGGGAGGTATTTAAGCCTTTGGTTGGGGTGTCTTTGTCTCCCCCTGGTGGCCAGGTTCTGCATTCCCACAAGTAATGATTGCAGCTGTGGACTCTCCCTGTATTTAGAAGGAAAAGGGGGCAGTCAGCAGAAGATTAGATACAAGGAAATTACAGAGGTGTAACGTGTATTATTATTTATAACTGTGTTGGTTATTCAAAACTGGGGATTGGGTAATAAAGGGATTATCTTTCTTTTTAAACAACTAAATTCTGGTGTTGACTTTCCCTTTAAGTAAAGCTCATTGTTGTACAAGGTCACTACATAGTCTGTCTGAGCCACAGAGAGTTTACAGAGGTTAATAGGTGCTGGAGTTTGTGAATTGCTGCAAAGCTACAGAAACATTTTCTATTAACCTATCCATTGCTAGAGGACCTGGGCAGGCTTTTTACACTGACTGCAGGCAAATGTTGCTGATTTATGTAATGAAAAGGAAACTCTCTAGAGCAGTGGCAACACAGCCAAAATTAAACCCATGTGCTGGAGCCAGAACTAAAGAGTTAAAATCCAGTAATGTGTGTGAGGATGAGCATGTTTAGTAGGGGTTCAATAGACCCACATCTTTTCTTTCATGATTCAGATAGAGCACATGATTTTAATCAACTTTGCAATTTACTTCTATTATCAAATAAGCAGAAGCAATAATGCACTGAGAACAAATCAGATGAGACAATGACAAGAGGCATATATGTGCAGTCACCAATCAGGAGCTCCAAGTAGTGCACTGTTGCTGCTAGACATAAGTGACCAATGTAGATAACAGAAGTAACAGACAAAGTTGTATAAAGTGACATGCTCCATCTGAATCATGAAAGTGTAATTCCTGGTCTTTTGTATATCTATTTGCATCTTCTGTAATCTCCTTACATTAGAGCAGCTATCTAATAAAATATCAGATTTGGTGACCGGCACCTGTGTATTTTTTCTGCATTTTACAGTTTTAGTTAAATAATATTTTTTAAATGTACAGGTGTAAAACTTGTGTGCTATTTTGTTTTGTTTGGGGGGGGGGGGGTAAGCATGGAAACCATCCGTGGGCGTGGCCAATAACCTCATAACCAGCATATTTGATTGTTCTGCATCAAAATGTGCCTTTTTAATATTGCAAACTATGCACATTAAACAATATATGTTATAGAAGTTATAGCATAAATTTACCATAAACGTCTCAAATCTCTTAAATAAAAACACTGCTAAACAAGAGGCCAGAGGTGGCCTAAACCTCTGGTGCAAAGCATACTGGGAATGCAGCATATGCTACCTGGATATTAAGTGAGCGTGCAGGGTTTCTCCTCTGGGCTCTGACTGCCAGCCACTAATCTTTTCTGCCTGAAGGCTTCCTGAAGGAGTAAATGAGCTGCCAGACCCGGCTAATGGAATTGTAATTGCCAATTAAAAGCTGTCCTGTTAATTGTACGGGCTTGATTGTTTGAACGTTGTCTGGGTCTCTGTTATTGTAATTGATTCAAAGCAGAATCACTCTGCAGATGTTCGGGAAACAAAGACTTATGGATTACATAAGGATTTACAGCAAAGCGGAACTCTGCCCAACAAGCAACATCTCCTCCAACTAATGCATTTAATTGCAAAGTTGTGTATTATCTTAATAAAAGGCCACAACATTACACTAGTGGGTATTTTTAGATAGAGACAGACAGAGAGATGGACAGATGAACAGATAGATAGAATGATGATAGACATATAGAGATACAGATGGAACGATGAACAGATAGACAGATGATAGATAGACAGACAGATGGACGGATGAACAGATAGACAGATGATAGATAGACATATAGATAGATATGAAGTAAATTATTATAAAATAATCCTAAAACAGGGGGCGCTTAAATCCCAAATGGCAAATATCTAAATGTTGAATGTTCAAGGAGAGATATCTTAAAGAATAATGGGTGTATCAAGTATTAGCGGTCTGACAAAACACCTGAACAAGATAGCTATATAATTATGATATGCATAAAGCAGAACATGATGTATGCAAAAGAAAAATATAGTGTCAGTATATCTAAAATTGAAAAGCAAAAGGTGTGGTATTTTCGATCATATGGAACAATAGGAAAAACAAGGTAGACAGGTACTCACAAGTGTGCAGGCACCTTTAGCGAAACAGGTGCAAACAGGCAGGCTGACTTTTAACACCAGTCAGCTCGCTACATCCTCGGTCTCCGTGTGAGCTGTGGAGGGGAGTATGGAGCATCTGCAGCGAACGATTCGCCTTAGCCAACAGGTAGTGTATCTCCTCTGATGTCTTTCACAGCCTCCGGTGCTCGCTACCAGCTCAGACTCCAAAGACCTGTACCATTGGCTGTTTAATTATCCAATGACATCCGTTGTATGCATTTCAATAGCCTTTTTATGAGGCCTGTTTTCATTAACTTGTATCTTGCCTGAGGAAACGGCCATAGCATTACGGCCGAGAAACGCTTTTGCAGCGGTTATTCAAATTCTTTAATATTTTGACATACTACGGATGTGTCTTTTCGCTTTTAATTGATCTTAAAAGTGTTCACTACATTGCAGTGAATGGTTACAATTGTCGCAATAAAACCGCAACCTAAGGATCCATGAGCACAAGCTGTCTTTGGATTCTGAGCTGGTAGCGAGCACCGGAGGCTGTAAAAGACATTGAAGGAGATACACCACCTGTTGGCTAAGGCGAATCCTTCACTGCAGATGCCCCATACTCCCCTCCACAGCTCAGACGGAGACCGAGGATGTAGCGAGCTGACTGGTGTTAAAAGTCAGCCTGCCTGTTTGCACCTGTTTCGCTAAAGGTGCCTGCACACTTGTGAGTACCTGTCTAGCTTGTTTTTCCTATTGTTCCATATGATAAAACATACCGGACCATGAGGCGCTCACTTTCTGCTTTTCAAATATAGATAGATAGACAGATGGAAGGGAAGGATGTATATATAGTCAGATAATGTATAGATATATAGACATACAGATAGATAATGAATATATAGTCAGATAATGTATAGATATATAGACATACAGATAGATAATGAATATATAGACAGAGGATAGATAGACATATAGATAGACAGACGGAAGTATGAACAGGTAGATTTATAGATAGAAAATAGATGATAGGTAGAAAGACCAATAGATAGATAGATAGATAGATAGATAGATAGATAGATAGATAGACAGACAGACAGACAGACAGACAGACATACAGACAGACAGACAGACAGACAGACAGACAGACAGACAGACAGACAGACAGACAGATAGATAGATAGATAGATAGATAGATAGATAGATAGATAGATAGATAGATAGATAGATGGATGGAAGGGAAGGATGTATATATAGTCAGATAATGTATAGATATATAGACAGACAGATAGATTATGAATATATAGACAGATGATAGATAGACAGACGGAAGTATGAACAGGTAGATTTATAGATAGAAAATAGATGATAGGTAGAAAGATCAACAGATAGATAGATAGATAGATAGATAGATAGATAGATAGATAGATAGATAGATAGACAGACAGACAGATAGGGGCATATCTATCAAGCTCCGTATGGAGCTTGAAGCCCTGTGTTTCTGGCGAGCCTTCAGACTCCCCAGAAACACCAGTTAGGAAGCAGAGGTCTAAAGACCGCTGCTCCATAACCTGTCCGCCTGCTCTGAGGAGATGAACAGACAATGCCGCAATTCAACCCGATCGAATACGATCAAGTTGATTGACACCCCCTGCTAGAGGCCGATTGGCCGCGAATCTGCAGGGGTGGCATTGCACCAGCAGTTCACAAGAGCTCCTTGTGCAATGCTGAATGCGGAGAACGTATTGCTTTCCGCATTCAGCGAGGTCTGTCAGACATGATCCGCAATGTCAGATCATGTCCGACAGGCCTTTCATAAATAGGCCCTATAGAGAGAGAGAGAGAGAGAAATAAATAAATAGATAGATAGATAGATAGATAGATAGATAGATGGACGGATGGTTGGATTTTAAAACAGATGAGGACTCAATGGCATATTTTTGATACTGATAAAAATATAGCCCTCTATATAAATAAATATGATTAATGATTTAGCAGGGTATAGGTTACGCTTACACAAAATAGAGCAATGTGAGACAGAACCAAGCTTATGATTTAAGATGATTGCACAATTGTATAATAGGGAACTTTGGTGTTGCATAATTTTTAGTAAAGTGTTTGTCTTTCATACCTCTCAAAATTGGCCTGACTATGGGAATGGGAGACTGGGGGTCAGTATTATCCTGGGCATGACAGGGAGGCGCAGGTTTGAATCATATAGCTCAGGTATGTGGGTGGGTGACCTATGAGTGTTTGTGGCAGTGGATTGGTGGTTTGAGCAGAGACAGGGTGTTAGATGGGTTTTTTGGATTCCGGCTGTGTGGGTGTCTGGTTTAACCTTCAGATAGCTGCGCATAAATAGTGTAGGGAACAGGGCAGGAAGGAAAACTGAATGGAGCTTTCAAACAGTGAAATTCCACAATATAGGAGACAATGATTTTTCTGCTTCTTGGAAAACAATCATTTTAAAAATCCCCAGGATGTAGTATATTTGGTTTACAGAGAAATATCTGTAAAAGGTTTTTTTGTTTTTTTTTACATTCACTGTTTATTAATAACTAAATCACCGAACATCCAAAACAACCTGTTCCATTTCTAGAATTGCCATACTGATTTAGTTTACATTGTGATGTTATTCATTTTCACTCATTAAAACAGCTGCCAAAAATATAAAACAATTTAGCCATATACAAACCTTTCAGATTTTCTTTTTGCACTCAAGCAATTAAAGGTCCTTGATTTGTGCACAGTTTACTCTGAGGCCAGTTTGTAATTTATGTTATTAATAGAATCCACTTTCTCACTCTCCTTGGCATAAAGGTTCAGAATGCCCTTTACAACTAGTGTTACACAATATGAAACACTTTTAAAACATATAAAATAAACACCTATTCAATAAACCTGCATGAATAATTAAAGGGACAGTCTTGTCAAAATTAAACTTTAATGATTCAGATAGGGCATACAATTTTCATCAACTTTCAAATTTACTTTTATCATCAAATTTGCTTTGTTCCTTTGGTATTCTTTGTTGAAAACTAAACCTAGGTAGGCTCATATGTCGAAGCCCTTGAAGGTTGTTTGTTATCGCAGTGCCTTTCCACAGATAGACTGCATTTGTTCATGTGTACCGTATAGATAACAAAGTGTTCACTTCCAAGGAGTTACCTAGGAGTCAGCACTGACTGGTTAAAATGCAAGTGTGTCAAAAGAAGTGAAATAAGGGGCAGTTCGTATAGAGCTTGATGCCCCTGTTTCCGCATGAGCCTTCGGGCTCGCCAGAAACAGAAGTTATGAAGCAGCGGTCTAAAGACCGCTGCTCCATACCTTGTCTGCCTGCTCTGAGGCCGCGGACAGAGATCAACACAATCGAATACGATTGGGTTGATTGACACCCCCTGAATCTGCAGGGGGCGGCATTGCACCAGCAGTTCACAAGAACTGCTGGTGTAATGATAAATGCCGACAGCATATGCTGTCGGCATTTACCGATGTGCAGCAGACATGATACGCTACATCGTATCATGTCCGCTCGCACTTTAATAAACCCCTCAGATACAAGTTAATCACAGAGGTAAAAAGTATATTAATATAACAGTGTTGGTTACGCAGAACTGGGGAATGGGTAATAAATTGATTATCTATCTTTTTAAGCAATACAAATTCTGGAGTAGACTGTCCCTTTAAGAATTGTAATGTGAATATAAAACTCATTAAATTATAAAATTCTAATAATAACTAGCAATTTAAATGTCATATTTCATCATTAAAACCATGAATAAAATATATAAAACATAGAAGTATGTTTACTCCAGAATTTTAAATAATCCCTTTATTATAAGGTTATATTAATATATGTTTTACCTCTGTGATTACCTTGTATCTAACCCTCTGCAAACTGCCCCCTTATCTCAGTTCCTTTAACAGTGCCAATCAGTGCTGACTCCTAAGTAACTCTACGGGAATGATCACAATGTTATATACATAGCACACATGAACCAGCGCCAATCGGAATTAAGGTAGGAAAATTCTGATTGGCTGATGGAATCAGCCAATCAGAATCAAGTTCAATCCGATTGGCTGATCCAATCAGCCAATCAGATTGAGCTTGCATTCTATTGGCTGATCGGAACAGCCAATAGAATGCGAGCTCAATCTGATTGGCTGATTGGATCAGCCAATCGGATTGAACCTGATTCTGATTGGCTGATTCCATCAGCCAATCAGAATTTTCCTACCTTAATTCCGATTGGCTGATAGAATCCTATCAGCCAATCGGAATTTGAGGGACGCCATCTTGGATGACATCATTTAAAGGAACCGTCATTCGGCTAGTAGGCGTCGCTTGAAGAGGTTGGATCCGCGTCAGCTGGGAAGAAGATGGCTCCACTCCACTCCGGAAGAAAGAAGATTGAAGATGCGGCTTGATAGAAGACTTCATCCCGATGATGGACTTCCGACTTCAGCCCGATGATGGAGTTCTTCAGCCGCCGCTTGGATCAAGACTACGGACCCTCTTCTGGACCGATCGGTGAACCCGGCGAGGTGAAGACAAGGTAGGAAGATCTTCAGGGGCTTAGTGTTAGGTTTATTTAAGGGTGGTTTGGGTTAGATTAGGGGTATGTGGGTGGTGGGTTGTAATGTTGGGGGGGGGGGTATTGTATGTTTTTTTTTTACAGGCAAAAGAGCTGAATTATTTGGGGCATGCCCCGCAAAGGGCCCTTTTAAGGGCTGGTAAGGTAAAAGAGCTTTGAACTTTTGTAATTTAGAATAGGGTAGGGCATTTTTTTATTTTGGGGGTCTTTGTTATTTTATTAGGGGGCTTAGAGTAGATGTAATTAGTTTAAAATTGTTGTAATTTTTTTCTAATGTTTGTAAATATTTTTTATTTTTTGTAACTTAGATCTTTTTTATTTTTTGTACTTTAGTTAGTTTATTTCATTGTATTTATTTGTAGGAATTGTATTTAATTTATTTATTGATAGTGTAGTGTTAGGTTTAATTGTAACTTAGGTTAGGATTTATTTTACAGGTAATTTTGTTATTATTTTAACTAGGTAACTATTAAATAGTTATTAACTATTTAATAGCTATTGTACCTGGTTAAAATAATTACAAAGTTGCCTGTAAAATAAATATTAATCCTAAAATAGCTATAAAATAATTATAATTTATATTGTAGCTATATTAGGGTTTATTTTACAGGTAAGTATTTAGCTTTAAATAGGAATAAGTTATTTAATAAGAGTTAATTTATTTCGTTAGAATAAAATTATATTTAACTTAGGGGGGTGTTAGGGTTAGGGTTAGAATTAGCTTTAGGGGTTAAAAAATTTATTAGAGTAGTGGTGAGCTCCGATCGGCAGATTAGGGGTTAATACTTGAAGTTAGGTGTCGGCAATGTTAGGGAGGGCAGATTAGGGGTTAATACTATTTCTTATAGGGTTATTGAGGCGGGAGTGAGGCGGATTAGGGGTTAATACATTTATTATAGTAGCGCTCAGGTCCGGTCGGCAGATTAGGGGTTAATAAGTGTAGTTAGGTGGAGTCGACGTTGGGGGCGGCAGATTAGGGGTTAATAAATATAATATAGGGGTCGGCAATGTTAGGGCAGCAGATTAGGGGTACATAGGCATAATGTAGGTGGCGGGGGTGTACGGAGCAGCAGATTAGGGGTTAAAAATAATATGCAGGGGTCAGCGATAGCGGGGGCAGCAGATTAGGGGTTAATAAGTGTAAGGTTAGGGGTGTTTAGACTCGGGGTACATGTTAGGGTGTTAGGTGCAGACGTAGGAAGTGTTTCCCCATAGCAAACAATGGGGCTGCGTTAGGAGCTGAACGCGGCTTTTTTGCAGGTGTTAGGTTTTTTTCAGCTCAAACAGCCCCATTGTTTTCTATGGGGGAATCGTGCACAAGCACGTTTTTGAAGCTGGCCGCGTCCATAAGCACCGCTGGTATCGAGAGTTGCAGTGGCGGTAAATTATGCTCTACGCTCCCTTTTTGGAGCCTAACGCAGCCATTCTGTGAACTCTAAATACCAGCGGTATTTAAAAGGTGCGGCCAGAAAAAAGCCAGCGTAGCTAACGCACCCCTTTGGCCGCAAAACTCTAAATCTAGGCGTTAGTTAGTTAATTTATGTCCTTGTTTATTGTTGAGGGTTTTTTATAGCATCTTTTTAGGGTTACTAAAGTAACATACACTGAGGCATAGGGGCCCATTTATCACGCTCCGGAAGGAGCTTGAGGGCCCGTGTTTCTAAAGCCTGCTGCTCCATAACCCTGTCCGCCTGTTCTGAGCAGGCGGACAGACATCGCCACAATTCAACCCGAGTATGATCGGGTTGATTGACACCTCCCTGCTGGCGGCCGATTGGCTGTGAATCTGCAGGGGGCGACGTTGCACCAGCAGCTCACAAGAGCTGCTGGTGCAATGCTGAATACGGAGAACGTATTGCTCTCCGCATTTAGCGAGGTCTGGCGGACCTGATCCGCACTATCAAATCAGGTCCGCCAGACCCCATAGATTTTTCTCTAAAAATTTAATTTTCTGAATATTTGATAAAAATGGGGAAAAGGTTATACCTAATACCCGACGACATTTTTGCACATTTTTTAACACATTGGGGAAGTATGTAAGCCTGGCGAAAACCAGATGCCAATCTCACTTTATAAGTCAAATGGTTTAACCTTTTGTGGTTCAGGTTTTGCACTAACAATAGAAATTTTGCTTTAGGGGCCGAATTATCAAGCTCCGTGTTTCAGGCGAGCTTTCAGGCTCTGAGGTGGCGAACAGACATCGCCAGAAATCAACCCAATCGAATAGAATCGGGTTGATTGACACCCCCTGCTAGTGGCCGATTGGCCGCGAATCTGCAGGGGGCTGTATTGCACCAGCAGTTCACAAGAACTGCTGGTGAAAAGATAAATGGCGAGAGCGTACACTGACGGCATTTATCAATGTGCGGCGGACATGATCCGCAATATCAGATCATGTCCGCTCACATCATGATAAATATGCCCCTTAGACTTTAATCCCAGGGCACTGCGGTTCTCTTTGGAAGCCGTTAAAGAATATCACAATCTGAACTAATCAGATATTGGTTTTAAATCTTCCTTTCGCTGGGGACACAAGTTTATTACCACACACCACAAATGTGAACTTAAGGAAATTTTAATTGTACAGTTCTTATCTCTAAATGGAAACTAATTTCAATTAACTGATATTACAGCTATTTTGCAATTATGCAGATGTATAAGAATGTTATTGCCGGAGTGTAGAGATTGTCTGACAAACCTTATTACAATAAACAGGATTATTTGACTAGTACTATTAAAGGGATATTCCAGCCAAAATTAGAAACCATATGGGTGCATTTTGGTATTGAACAGAAGCAATTTTGTAATATACATGCATTAGCAAAAATGCTTCTAATAAAAGCTATAGCTGTTTCAAAAGTAGCATTTTAAACACAACACTTGTTTGGAGAGCCTAAGGTGCTTGTACCATCTAGTAATGGCTCAATTTGTTAATTGCTGACATGATACAGGCCCCACTGATTATCTGAGCAGCTGCATTATTTTAAATGTGGGTGCAGTGAAAATATCTAGCTATGCTTCACATGCACATGCAGAGAAAAATGTTAACAATAAAACAGTGATAACTCTTAATAGAAGCATTTTTGCCAATACATTTATATTGAAAATATGTCTTTATTCAAAGATGCAATAAATCTATGTGCATTTATATTTTGACTGGAATGTCCCTTTAACAGGAACAAAGGATTTAAACAGGATCATACTGTACACACTATACAAGATGCATTAACCCCTGGTCCTACATGTACAGTATATGAATCTGCCATTTGCAAATAACTTCTATATTTGTGATCCAAATATTGAAATTAATCTTTTGACTGGCTAAATTACAATGCCTATAATAAATTAGTTGTAATGTTTTATATAGGAAATGCAATGGTGCTCTAGGGCATTGTTTCTGAACTGCGGTCCTCAGTACCCCCAACAGGCAAGGTTTTCATCATAGCTGAACCAGTGCACAGGTAAAAATAATCAGCTTATGGGTGAGAGGAGGTTATTAACCATTGTGCTACTGATCAGCTGATTATTTCACCTGTGAACTGGTTTAGCTATAATGAAAACCTGGCCTTTTGAAGGTACTTGAGGACCGCGGTTGAGAAAACACTGCTCTAAGGGGTGTTGGGGGCACTATGTACTCCAGCAGTTATTGTAACACAACACATACTTAAAGGGACATGGAACCCATTTTTTTATTTCATGATTCAGACAGAGAATACAATTTTAAACAACTTTTCAATTTACGTGTACTTATATTATCTAATTTACTTTGTTCTGTCAGTATGCTTTTTTGAAAACCATACCCAGATAGGCTAAGGAGCTGGGAGCTAGCTGCTGATTGGTGGCTGGACATATATACTCTTGTCATTAGTTTACCAAAGTGTTCAGCTATCTCTCAGTAGTGCATTGCCACTCCTTCAATATAGAGAATGAAGCAAAATTGATAATAAAAGTAAATTGGAAAGTTGTTTAAAATTGTATGTTCTATCTGAATCAAGAAACTAATATGGATTTCTTGTCCCTTTTAAAGAGATATAATCAAAAATATTTTAGTATGCAAATGAAAGAGCAACATTCTAATTATTTCAGTAATTAGAGTAGCACACAGAATACTTAAATTTAAAAAAAAATGGTTATAGTTTGAAAGAGCAGAATTTAAACAAAAATAAAATCGGGTTTGCATTAAGAAATGTTAAGTAAAAACTTCCCTTGAAACTACTATTGAATTATCAGCTGAATACTTGCTACTAATCCTCATTGGCTGTCTGATAAAGGCACCTGTCAAAGCTTTATTGGTAGAGAAGAAGACACATCTGCAAGTCTGGCAAGAAAACACTGGCCTGTTTGTGACAAAGCAGCTGTTTTAATTACTTGTTACTGCACGCTGGCACCAAGTTTTTAAATTATGACCAATAAAGCACAAAGTATTATTTAAAAGCGGCATTCTTAATTTGTAAGAAAACATTGGTTTATGCCTGAAGTGCAATTAAAAAATACTTTATGGGGGGCGTGTCCATGCTAGGATGGAAAAATGGGAGCTCCTCACTTTATTTAGATGATTTGCCGATTATCCTAAAATAGCACTGACATCGATATTTACCAAATAATCTATACGATTCAGTAGAACCTGCTGAGTTATCTGGTGTTTCTATTTTACAAGTAAACCTATGTGGAGCCCTACATTGGACTGTTGAAGATTTTGGCGGAAAAAAAATTGATAATAGGAGTAAATTAGAAAGTTGCTTAAAATTTCATGCTCTATCTGAATTACAAAAGAAAAAAATTGGGTTCAGTGTCCCTTTAATTATCTTGCACACTTGGCTAGAACCCATAGTAAGGAGGGAGACATTGGCATAATCAAGATGGCGGAGAGCAAAGAGGTTGACAGGCAGTATACAAAACCTTAAGCAGATGAATGTCACTCAATCCACGCAGCGGACCACACTTGGAGCTCGCAATTACAACCCGTAGAGATGCAATCAGAGTGGAAGCCTACCTCACCTACATGGGAAATTGAGAATAGCTGTGTTGTGGCTGGATTTGAACCCACTGTGCAGAGTAATGGTCTGTGAGCGGAGTGCTCTATAGCTAAAATCCGGGATGGTGCAGCTAGCTGGCCTCCTGGTAGACGATAACTTCCAGACCCATCCAGAGTAGAAGGTGAGAGGAGACCTATGGCAAAAGCATGGAAGTACTGAGGATCATCTTCTCATCCGATTGGGGATATCTATTAGTTTAGGCCCCCTCCGCCAGCTAAACTTTCACAATCCACAGCGGTTCACCTTCAACATGCCCCAGTGCTTCTTGAGCTATATGGACAGAACTGAGAGGTGTGGGGTAAATTAAGCTGCAGCTAACGGCATTACACTACAGGGTACTTGGTTACCTACTTTTTGTACACTTGTTCTCAGTTTCCTCAAATGTCGTGCAACTTCCACTCATTAATTGTATAACATGTGTCCCTCTCCCCCAACCAGTAGCTTCTTAACTGTTAGCAAATACAATGTTGCTCAAAACATGATGTATATGTTCTTTTTCACTTTAGAAAGGTTCCTCACTTTGGTTTAACAGCTCCAAGACGTATTGAGCAATACCCTCTACTGTTCAGAAAGGTCCTCGTGGATAAATTTTGGCTGGTAGTCTTACAGGAAATATGTTATTAATGGATTTAAAGTATGCCCTATAAATATATATGCCTTTAACTCAAAGCTAATATCACACCACTTTTTTCTTAACTGTTTATATATTTTTATATTGTACCTCATAATGAGCTCCAACATAATTAGCCCTCCTGCTCACCTCCACAAGTACATTAGGCAGTTGTTTGGTTTGTAGAACATCATATTTAGAACGTGTTAACTCAAGTAATCTTTAGCCTAGCTTTCATATTAGAACACTTTATATATGTAGCCTATCTGGGACTAATATATATTCAGCGGTATATATACTTCAGTGTCCCCCCAACACCATCACATTTGTTTTATCACACACAAATAATAAGGTCCCATAGTTCACTATATCATAGACATGTAGTACTGAGCTAGGTGCACTGTGTTTACTATCACTTCTAGATATGTAGCTATTTTGTGAGCTGTCCTATAATCCCCTTTATTATTTGGATTTTTTCCCATATACCACATCTTATCTCAATTGATGTATACATGTCGCCTATTCTACAGTGGTATTCATTGTCGGCTGATATTTATTTATCCATATATACTAACGTCCAAGAGTGACCATGACAATAAGCCAACTCCCCTTACTTCTACATCTATAGCAAGGACGGGTCCAAAAGTGACACTTTGTGTGCAATGGGGACGAGATCCTAACATTTCAAAAACAAGGTTTCACTGAGGTATGTCCTAGCTTATCCCTTTACGCATATGCTTACCATGATCCAGTTACCTCTGTTCTTACTTATGGCCTCTGTTGTCGAAAGCAGGTCGCAGTACTACTACATACATGATATACATTGATTTATGTGTCACTGTGTTCGTTAGAAATTACGGATAGAACTATTTTTTATGTGTTGCCCGGCTATTGTTTTCAATTGAACCTTTTACGATATATGTATGCTCTCTGTAACAATGTTGAAATTGTATGTGTACATTTATGCTTGAACGTTAACTGCGCTAGAAGTAAGCTTGTTGCACTTGTCGGTTTGCGCTCGTGTTATGAGTTGAAAGTAAACTGATTTCGCTCGAGCGCTAACCCAATGAGTGAAAAAAGACGAACTTAGAATATTGTGTGTGCATTCAAATATTTCCCCCATAGAAATGGAGCAAAAAAGTGCAAAAATTACACCCAAATCAAACGCAAATCAGATCTAACCCGACATGAAAATATGAATATTTTACATTCCAATGTTCTTCACATAGAAGAATATGTTCTATTTATTTATAAAATACATATTTCTATATATCTGATTGTATTTTGATACAATATATACCGTTATATACATACATATATATATATATATATATATATATATATATATATATATATATATATATATATATATATGAATATCTATTTAAAAATATTCTTATATGTGCAGAATATTGGACTGTGAAATATTTACAGTAAATACACAGTATAACACTTTATGAAATATAAATATTGCATAAATATGCTTTTGCACGTTTTCATCTACTTAACTGAAAAGGCTATCGGATAGATTACGAGTTTTGCGGTAAGGTAAAAAAGCAGCGTTAACAGGTCCTAATGCTGCTTTTTTACGCCCGCTGGTATTACGAGTCTTGCAGGTTTAGGGGCACCTCACACTTTTTTTACCTTACCGCAAACCAACTTACGCAGATTGCGTACAGTCTTTTTTCAATGGGACTTGCATTGCGTCAGTATTACGAGTTTGTCCTGGGAGGCCAAAAAGTGAGCGGTACACCCTCTACCGCCAAGATTCCTTACACATTTTAAAGTCAGTAGTTATGAGTTTTACACTACAAAGCTGTAGCATAAAACTCATAACTAAAGTGATAAAAAGTACCCTAACACCCATAAACTACCTATTAACCCCTAATCCGAGGCCCTCCCGCATCGCAAACACTAAAATAAAAATATTAACCCCTAATCTGCTGCCCCCAACATCGCTGCCACCTAAATTATACTTATTAACCCCTAATCTGCCGCCCCTAACATCGCCGCCACCTACATTATACTTATTAACCCCTAATTTGCTGCCCCTAACATCGCCGCCACCTACATTATACTTATTAACCCCTAATCTGCCACTCCGGACATCGCTGACACCTACATTATACCTATTAACCCCTAATCTGCTGCCTCCAACATCGCCGCCATCTACATTATACTTATTAACCCCTAATCTGCCGTCCCCAACGTCGCCGCCACTATTCTAAATTTATTAACCCTTTAAACCTAAGTCTAACCCTAACCCTAACAACCCCTAACTTAAATATAATTTAAATAAATCTAAATAAAATTCCTATCATTACCTAAATTATTCCTATTTAAAACGAAATACCTATAAAATAAATCCTAAGCTAGCTACAATATAACTAATAGTTACATTGTATCTAGCTTAGGGTTTATTTTTATTTTACAGGCAAGTTTGTATTTATTTTAACTAGGTAGAATAGTTACTAAATAGTTATTAAATATTTAATAACTACCTAGCTAAAATAAATACAAATTTACCTGTAAAATAAAACCAAACCAAAATTACACTAACACCTAACACTACACTACAATTAAATAAATTACCTAAATTAAATACAATTAAATAAATCAAATACAATTAGCTAAATTACAAAAAAAAACCCCACTAAATTACAGAAAATAAAAAACAAATTACAAGATCTTTAAACTAATTACACCTAATCTAATAGCCCTATCAAAATAAAAAAAGCCCCCACAAAATAAAAAAAACAGAGGCCCTCCCGCAGTAAAAACACTAAAATAAAAATATTAACCCCTAATCTACTGCCCCCAACATCGCCGCCACCTACATTATACTTATTAACCCCTAATCTGCCGCCCCTAACATCGCCGCAACCTACATTATACTTATTAACCCCTAATTTGCCGCCCCTAACATCGCCGCCACCTACAGTATACTTATTAACCCCTAATCTGCCGTCCCCAACGTCACTGCCTATTGCATCAGCCAATAGGATTTTTTCAACCTTAATTCCGATTGGCTGATAGAAATCTATCAGCCAATCGGAATCTAATTGGCTGATAGGTCGGCCATACGTACAGCATTACGTGTTGGCAGTTCACAACAGCCCGTACTAAGACACTTTCTCATGTATAATCATAATGTATCTGACCTCAGATACATTGTAATTGATCATGTTCCAGCCCCTATTCGTGGTGGGAATAGAGCCAAGATTCTCCTTCAAAGGGAATCAAAATGGATTTTCACTTTGGAAACTCTAGTCCCAAAGGGCCTCAATACTAACTTTGATTTACATTGCTTTCTGTGATATTTATGCTAGATTGATGCAATAGTCACATCATTAGTTAGTTAGTGTGCCCCATATAAATTATGGATTTTCTGAGTTTATCATCAGGTATTTTTTTGATTTTGGATGTCATTTTGTAATGACAGTTAGTGTGCCCATCATCTTTAGTGGTGTCATTATTATGATGCTTCTAAAGATGTTTGGGATTCCATTGTTCATATACAGTATTTTATTTAGCATGTTATCTATATGTACTCAGTAGTCCATCTAGTTAGTTCAGCTAAGATCCATCGACATACTTGAGGATTAGTATAACCTGCATGATAAGTAAAGCACATATTTATAGTCAATATGCCCCGGCCTTATGTATTATGTATTCTCTAAGTTTAAGAACATGTAATGCTTGGGTGGTCATTTTTAGTGATAGTTAGTGTGCCCAGCATCATTAGCGGTGGTATTATTATGATGCTTCTTAAAATGTTTAGGACTCCATTGGTTATATTCTATCCAGTATGTCGCCTATATTTATCTATCAGCCCATCGTTTTTTTATTATAGGTATATTATGTATATGTTATACTTGAGGATCAGTATAGCCTGTATGATAAGCAAAGTATATATTCGAATGTTGTTTACATATTATGCTTTGAGTATGATGGTAACTAGACATGTGCAATTCGGTTCGGATCGATTTGGAAATTCGGAAAATTCTGCAAATTCGGAGATTCGGATCGATTCGAATTTACGAATTAAAATACTGCCGAATTTACCGAATAAATCCGAATTAGTTTGGATTTATTCGGTAAATTCAGATGGCCATGGATTACACTAGTATTGTACAGTATATTAGGTTATATCACTCTGCTATGGGTTACACCTAATATACAGTACATAATACTAGTCTAATACACAGCACACATACTGAAATTCCGAATTTCCGAACCGAATCGAACCGAATGCAGCCAAATTTTTTCAAATCTGAATGAATCCGATAGAAATCAGAAACAAATTAATTCAAAGTTTTCCGAATTCGAATCGATCCGAAACGAAATTCGAAAAACTCTGAATCGATCCGAACCGAAACAAATTTTTCGATCATGCACATATCTAATGGTAACTGTTGCCAATGCACTGTATGCACAATCTGCTTACGTCTGTTTGTAATACATTTTTGCTTTCCGTTGGCCCAGTGGGGACTCCGTAGTACAGTCGGCGCATGTGCAGTTGCGCCGTTCATGTTCTGCGTTGACCCGGATGTGGCAGAGCGGCTCACCAGGGGATCTAGACGGCTGCACTTAAGGGTGGTAAGTAGTAATGTACATTGCATTTCTGAGGACGGGCTGTTGCCCGAAAACGTTCACTAACCTGCTGTACTAAGTAAAAATTTGATGGAACACCAGTGAGTGCCTGCTTTCTTGGAAAGGGTTTGTTTATTTATATATATATATTTATAATCGGTAAGAGAAGCACACTCCAGCAGGAATATTTTTGCAAATTTGTCACTGTTTATTGTGAACGTTTTCGGGGTAAAAATGTCCGTCCTCAGACAAAAGGGAAAACAAACATACACTTACCTACCCTTCACCATACTTAAATGCTAAAACTGCCGGTTTCCACGCTCTCACGGGTAGACACGCCCTCCAGTGTGACGTCATCATACCAGGCAACGTGTGGCCGGTCAGGACTAACAAATAAAACATTATCTAAATTTCACAAATGACCGAAATATTATATTCAAAACATAATCAAAAATGATGTTACATTGTATTAGCCGTAAATGACGTTTGAAAGTATTGAAGGCTGCCATAGCAACAGAACAACACAAAAAAGAAGAGCGTAATAGGCTCATTCATAACCAATCCTAATCTGGATTGTCTAATACAATACACATTACCAGAACATCTAACCATAACTGTTGACAATGTTGTGACTATACAATACAAAAGACATTGTCACAAAAAATGATCACAGAAAACAGGAAAACCCCAACTATTATATACTGTATTCGGCGTGCCGGACAAGCATCAAAGGTTGTCATAGCAACCAAATGCGCCATTTTAGAGCGTGTTAGGCTCATACAAAATCCAAAATAGTCCGGATCGTCTACTACAATATATACTTACCAGAGCGTATGACAAATTTACATAGATAGTGGGTAAAACCATCAAAAGAGTATACTCCTGTACCCCTGAGGGTCTCAAGAAAGTTACCAAACCCCATGAGATATCGTAAGGCTATGAGCACAGAAGAAAGATGAACACTTTTAGTGGTCTAATAATAATAATAAAACAACATACTGTCAGCGCTTAACTTATGTGTTCATAGTCAAAGCAGATATCGTCAACTAATTTAGTACAAACAAATATATATAGGATACAATAGGCATTAGTTTGCTTTGGCTATGAACACATAATTTAAGCGAAATTGTTAACCAGAGCTCTAAAGTCACGATAATCATTCTAGCTTGAGCAAAATCGCTTTCAACTCATAAAACGAGCGCAAACACCTGCAATAAACACCTTATTATTTGCACTCCACTTGTAATCTAACCCTAAATTAGGACAAATAGACATTTATAAATAGTAAAACGTCTGAACGTTAGTTACAGAATAAACATAAGTAGCTTCTGTTAAGTTTTATTAGTTCAATACATGTGCACCAGCAAATAGCTTTGAGCCACCATGCAATGAGAAGTTATATATAAATAATGCTGTAATTATCGTTATTATTTTTACTGTCATAAGTCGTAGATGGTATCCTGCCTTTTCATTGGATAAAGTAGACAAAATACATCACATATGACAGCAAATATTGCAACAATCACGACTTTAAAAATAAATCAAACATTTTCATTATTAGAAATTCATCTAAATTGAAACAAATTTCATCTGAAATGACTTCATGTCTTTTGCAAATCTGGTAAACGCATCACTTGTTAGTTCACTTTGATTCTAGCGGGATCTGCAATCTTGCAGAAAGGTAAATAAGCTCATTTATATTTTTAGCTTGAATGAGGCTTGACGGGAAAGGTTGTGTGTAATTAGCAGTGAGGTGGTGCTGTGAACGCTACCTTTGCAACACCTAGCAGTGATATTCCACATTAGGACTGTGACTAAGAGACTTATTTTCTGAGCCCTGTAAACAGAGAACATCTGGACGTACATATTCGCATTAATAACAGTAGACCATTTGCTCATCACCTTGCACTATGTATGTGAGGTTTAGCACTGCTTACACTGTCATGAGCACGTTTCTTTAACTATGTTGGCACTTTACATTCATGTTGCAAAGTTTTGATTGATTGTCTCATCTAGTTTTTTGTTAGCTGTTTAATTGAAAAAACATTTGTTATTCAAAGAGAAGAGGAAAACAGAAGCGCCACATGGCCCAATATTGTAGAAAATATTTTGATATAGTGAGGGTGAAATGGTTGCACTCACATGAGATCAGACACCCCTAGTGGTGTAGAAGGAGTGGTCTGGGGTCAATAGCAGTCACCCAGAAGACTGGCCTCTGGTGGATGTGTAATGGTCTGTAGCGGATGATACAAAGCACAAAAGGGTGCCTATATGGCCTAGTATTGCCGATGTAAAACAATGATGTAGTAATGAAAAACACTCACATTTGGAGGAGCACCTCCCTTGGTGCTAGAGAGGCGAGCTGGGATCAATATGGTCACCCAGTAGACTTAATCACCGGCAGTCAGGAACTCCCACTGGTCCAGCAGCGGATTGGGGGTTAAACGGTATAGACCAAGCAGGCAGCAAGTGGTAAGTAACAAAACTTACTTTATTTAAAAGATTAAAAGATAGCAACGTGTTTCTCAGCCAGCAAAGGCTGTTTCATCAGACTTAGTAAAAAGAATATAAAATATGATACAAACACTTGCTATATATGCCATGCAAACAATCCAATTAGATAATTAGTATAATGAGCTAAGGATACTATTTACATTTTGACACAAGACAAGGTAACAACCAACACAGAGTTTTTTAGGCTGATTTTTATATTATATATTTTTTTATTTGACAATTTAGAACTAAAACCTAAGATGATGTTTTTGACCTGTCATAATACTGATGAATTTGCATTTTGGCATTGTATTTATGGTATTTTCTTGTCACTATATTGTTTGAACTGTGCTTTTAGTAAATACTAATCCTCTTGTGATAGGCTATGATCTATCCAGCATGTGTATTTGGTAACTCCCACTTCAGGTGTAGCTCATTATACTAATTATCTAATTGGATTGTTTGCATGGCATATATAGCAAGTGTTTTTATCATATTTTATATTCTTTTTACTAAGCCTGATGAAACAGCCTTTGCTGGCTGAGAAATGCGTTGCTATCTTTTAATCTTTTAAATAAAGTAAGTTTTGTTACTTACCACTTGCTGCCCGCTTGTTCTATACCGTTTAACCCCCCAATCTACTGCTGGACCAGTGAGAGTTCCTGACTGCCGGTGATTAAGTCTACTGGGTGACCATATTGATCCCAGTTCGCCTCTGTAGCACCAAGGGAGGTGCTCCTCCAAATGTGAGTGTTTTTCATTACTACATCATTGTTTTACATCGGCAATACTAGGCCATATAGGCACCCTTTTGTGCTTTGTATCGTCCGCTACAGACCATTACACATCCACCGGAGGCCAGTCTTCTGGGTGACTGCTTTTTACCCCAGACCACTGCTTCTACACCACTAGGGGTGTCTGATCTCATGTGAGTGCAACCATTTCACCCTCACTATATCAAAATATTTTCTACAATATTGGCCATGGGATGCTTCTGTTTTCCTCTTCTCACTGCAGATTACTGATTCTGGGTCGCAGCCTTGATCCTCCACAGACAACTGCCTTGATTGTGCCAAATGACTTACCCACATCATTACCATCTACAAGTTATTTAAGGACTTTTCTTTTTATTAACTGTAGAATATGTATTTTTGACTTTTTATCCACTATTGTGTATATTGATATACTAGTGCTACTATACATATTGCCATTATTGTGCAGAAACTACCTGTGTACACTTTTAAGGGTGCCCCTATTATATTTTTTTATATTGTTATTCAAAGACATGGGCATCAAGCCACGTTCTATTTATAACCTACATATCATCAGAAGGGTTTAAGCATTTCACCATGTTACCGATATTTAACCATCCCAAGAATATGCTCATTATATTCCCCAAAAGTTTACAAAAAGTAAATTGCACAAGCTCAAGTACATGTGTATTTTATGGGGTATATTTATCAAAGTGTCAACTGATAATACGCTGGAATCCCGCATTGAATTTGATGCGAGATTGATCCACCGTAGTTAACAAAGCGTCAAGATCGTCCAATGTTGAAATGTGTGACGTAATATATGCTCCCGCAATCTCAATCCGACGCAGATCGATGCTTGTGTTATTCAAGTGGAAAACTGTGTTATTCAAGCGAAATTCTGATCATTCCCCCTCCTAATCGACTCTATTTGAACCTCTTAAAAAGTTAGGGAAAATTCAACAGCTACGCTCGTGTCTATTCTGACGCAGCGTACCTATCATTCAAACCGCCACCTATGAGGCCGCGGATGCCATAAAAATCAATGGGTTTGAAAAATCTGAAAGGTTTGTGATCCTTTTTAGACGCTAACACAAATATAACCAATACAACGTTTTTAAATAGCATTTTCTTTCTAAGTCATGTTTGGCAATGTTAAAACACCACATTATTCCTCAATTCCAACAAAGAATAGCAAGACAATGAAAACTGTTCATACCAAATACATGCAAAATACATTTAAAATGGCATTCTCCTTCCCACAAAGGATAGCAAGAGACTATTGCACACTAATTACATTTAAATATGTTCAACATTGCATTCCCTTTCTAAGTCATGTTTGGCAATGTTAATACACCACATTATTCCTCAATTCACTCTGCAAATATTTTCCAACAAAGGATAGCAAAGACAATGAAAACTGTTGCAAACAAAATACATGAAAATGTCTTTAAAATGGCATTCTCCTTCCCACAAAGGATAGCAAGAGACTGAAAACATGTTCAAAATTGGATTCTCTTTCTAAGTCATGTTTGGCAATGCTAATACACCAAATTTTTCTTTAATATGGGAGTCTGAAAACACCATAATCACTGACCTTTTAAGCCTCCACGATGCTGCCATCCAAAAACATAAAACCACAGTAATGATTTTATCTTTAGCTAAATACTCATGTGTTGCGAATTTTAAAACCCACAGGGACTCTTTTTGGCCACAATAGTGATGAAAAAGTTATTTCAAGGGGATTAACACCTGGACTGTGGCATGCCGGAGGGGGATCCATGGCAAAACTCCCATGGAAAATTACATAGTTGATGCAGAGTCTGGTTTTAATCCATAAAGGGCATAAATCACCTAACATTCCTAAATTGTTTGGAATAACGTGCTTTAAAACATCAGGTGTGATGTTGTATCGATCAGGTAGTGTAAGGGTTACGCCCGCTTCACAGTGACAGACCAAACTCCCCGTTTAACGCACCGCAAATAACCGCAAACAGTCCATTTGCACAACCGCAAACTCCCCACAAGGTTGGATACCAAGCTATCCATGTCCCGTTCCTTGTCCTCACTGATGTCATTGAAGGTCTCTTCCTCCACCCAGCCACGTACGACACCAAGGGTCCCCGAAAGGTGACAACAAGTCCCCTGGGACGCCTGCTGTGTTTGGCCTTCCACCTCCTCAAAGCCACCTTCCTCCTCTGACTCCTCTTCTTCAGACTCCTCTCTCTGCGTTGCCTCTCTCTGTATTATTTTAAGGTGTGTTAAGTAGTACTATTCCTATCAGTTTAATCCCTGTTCCGTCCCCTATCAGGGGATGTGTATATGGCATGGATTTTAGGAACCGGGAGATGGAAAAAGATGCTTGGTCGGTCCTCCTACTTCAAATTTGGGGCACTGCGCGTGCAATCTAATGTGCCACCAGATAGGAGTGGTGTGTTAAGTAGTACTATTCCTATATATTGAATCCCTGTTAAGTGCCTTTTTTTGTTTGGTTTTTGAAGCCACAGTGCCGCACCAGAGGCCAGAAAAATTAGGCATGTACACATGCCTGAAAAATCAGGTATTGTTGCAGCCGCTGCTGTAGCAGCGGCCAGTAAAATTGATGTTTGTTTCCCAGGCAGAAAGTGCCCTAAAACATTTCGGCTTGAACCCTAGTTGGTGGTGGATAAGTCACGCAAGTCATCCGGCATTCAGAGATAAAATACAGCAGCGTGTGGACCATTTTTAGCCCAAGGCAGCTCATCTCATCAGGCCTTTTTTAGTCGAATGTATCGCCCACTGTCAGTCCCTTCGGGATCCATCCCTCATTCATCTTAATAAAGGTGAGGTAATCTAGACTTTTTTGACCTAGGCGACTTCTCTTCTCAGTGACAATACCTCCTGCTGCACTGAAGGTCCTTTCTGACAGGACACTTGAAGCGGGGCAGGCCTGAAGTTCTATCGCAAATTGGGATAGCTCAGGCCACAGGTCAAGCCTGCACACCCAGTAGTCAAGGGGTTCATCGCTCCTCAGAGTGTCGATATCTGCAGTTAAGGCGAGGTAGTCTGCTACCTGTCGGTCGAGTCATTCTCTGAGGGTGGACCCCGAAGGGCTGTGGGGATGCGTAGGACTTAAAAAGCTCTGCATGTCCTCCATCAACAACACTTCCCCTGTTAGATTCCCGTTGTGCTGTGACATCACCCTTATACGCTGTGTAAAGCATACTTTTTAATTTATTTTGGAACTGCTGCATCCTTTCCGACTTGCGATAATTCGGTAACATTTCAGGCCCTTTCTGCTTATACCGGGGGTCTAGTAGTGTGGACACCCAGTACAGGTCGTTCTCCTTCAGCCTTTTTATACGAGGGTCCCTCAACAGGCACGACAGCATGAAAGACCCCATTTGCACAAGGTTGGATGCCGAGCTACTCATGTCCCGTTCCTCGTCCTCAGTGATCTCACTGAAGGTATGTTCTTCCCCCCAGCCACGTACAACACCATGGGTACCAGATAGGTGACAACGAGCACCCTGGGATGCCTGTTGTGGTTGGTCTTCCTCCTCCTCCTCAAAGCCACATTCCTCCTCTGACTCCTCTTCCTCACAATCCTCTTCCAGCGTTGCCGCAGGTCCAGCAAGCGATGCTGATAAGGCTGTTTCTGGTGGTGATGGTGACCACAACTCTTCCTCTTCACGCTCATCTACGGCCTGATCCAGCACTCTTCGCAGGGCACGCTCCAGGAAGAAAACAAATGGTATGATGTCGCTGATGGTGCCTTCAATGCGACTGACTAGGTTTGTCACCTCCTCAAAAGAACGCATGAGCCTACAGGCATTGCGCATGAGCGTCCAGTAACGCGGCAAAAAAATTTCCAGCTCCGCAGAGGCTGTCCTAGCACCCCGGTCATACAAATAGTCATTAACGGCTTTTTCTTGTTGGAGCAGGCGGTTGAACATTAGGAGTGTTGAATTCCAACGTGTCGGGCTGTCGCAAATCAAGCGCCTCACTGGCATGTTGTTTCGCCGCTGGATATCTGAAAAGTGCGCCATAGCCGTGTAGGAATGCCTGAAATGGCCACACACCTTCCTGGCCTGCTTCAGGACGTCCTGTAAGCCTGGGTACTTATGCACAAAGCGTTGTACGATCAGATTACACACATGTGCCATGCACGGCACATGTGTCAACTTGCCCAAATTCAATGCCGCCAACAAATTTCTTCCATTGTCACAAACCACTTTGCCGATCTCCAGTTGGTGCGGAGTCAGCCACTGATCCACCTGTGCGTTCAAGGTGGACAGGAGTGCTGGTCCGGTGTGACTCTCTGCTTTCAGGCAAGTCAGCCCCAAGACGGCGTGACACAGCCGTATCCGGGATGTGGAATAGTACCTGGGGAGCTGGGGGGTGCCGTTGATGTGGAGCAAGACGCAGCAGCAGAAGACTCAGCCGAGGAGGTTATGGAAGAGGATGGAGTAGGAGGAGTAGAGGAGGTGGCAGCAGGCCTGCCTGCAAGTCGTGGCGGTGTCACCAACTCCTCTGCAGAGCCACGCATTCCATGCTTGGCAGCCGTCAGCAGGTTTACCCAATGCGCAGTGTAGGTGATATACCTGCCCTGACCATGCTTTGCAGACCAGGTATCAGTGGTCAGATGGACCCTTGCCCCAACACTGTGTGCCAGACATGCCATTACTTCCTTTTGCACAATCGAGTACAGGTTGGGGATTGCCTTTTGTGCAATGAAATTTCGGCCGGGTACCTTCCACTGCAGTGTCCCAATAGCTACAAATTTTTGGAACGCCTCAGACTCCACCAACTTGTATGGTAAAAGCTGGCGGGCTAAGAGTTCAGACAAGCCAGCTGTCAGATGCCGGTGACTTTGTGACATTGGCTTCTTACGCTCAAACATGTCCTTGACAGACACCTGACTGTGGGCAGATGAGCAGGAACTGCTCAAGGCGAGAGACGGAGTGGCGGATGGTTGAGAGGGGGCAAGGAGGACAGCAGTGTTTGACGTGGCTGAAGATGCTGGACCAGGAGGAGGATGGCAGCTTTGAGTTTGCGTGCTGTTTGTACTCATGTGTTGATCCCATAGGCGTTTGTGATGTGTGATCATGTGCCTTCGCAAAGCAGTTGTACCTAGGTGGGTGTTGGACTTCCCACGACTCAGTTTCTTTTGGCACAGGTTACAAATGGCATCGCTGTTGTCAGAGGCAGACACACAAAAAAAATGCCACACTGCTGAGCTCTGCAATGACAGCATTCTGGTGGTGGCAACAGCATGCGTTGATTGGTGTGCTGTCTGACTGAACCTGGGTGCCGATGCATGCTGTCTGACTGTGCTACTAGCTCCTTGCGACGACCTCCCCCTACTTCCAACTCGTCTCCTCCTCCTCTCTGTCTCCCCATCTGAACTTTCCCCCTGTTCTTCTTCTCTTCTAGCGGGCACCCACGTGACAAAAACGGATGCATCACTTGTATTTGACAACTCAGAAAAGGAAGCAGCAGCGGGTACAACATCATAATCATCACACCGTACGTCCATGTCTGTAATGCTGCCTGACTGAGACATATCCCTGTTATCTACATCCTCTGTCAATAATGGTTACGCATCACTATCAGTCATTTCTTCCAACTGATGTGTAAATAACTCCTCTGACAGATCAAGTGAAGCGGCTGTGGTGCTAGTGTTGGTGGTGGCGGCAGGCAGGCGATTGGTAACTTGAGAGGTGCCCGAAGCTAAGCTGGAGGAGGATGGTGCGTCAAGGTTCCGAGCGGAAGCTGTAGATGATTGGGTGTCCTGTGTTAGCCAGTCAACTATGTCCTCAGAACTGTTCGAGTTCAGAGTACATGGCCTCTGAACACTGGGCATTATTCTAGGGCCAAAGGGAATCACAGCACCATGACCACGACGGCCCCTGCGGGGTGGCCTGCCTCTGCCTGTCATTTATTTTCCGATTAGTGGTACTATGCGTGCAAGCTACTGTGACAACAGATATGAGTGGCACTGTGCACTGGCAGAAGTTGGCAGAGTAGACGCTGCAGGCAGGGCCGGATTTACATCTCAGGTGCCTGTAGGCACAAAAACCTGAAGCGCCCCCCCCCCCCGCCCCCCCCCCGCCCCCCCCCCAAAAAAAAAGTGAAAAAATGGAGGAATTATTTTTATGATTATGGATAATAAGTATTTTGTTAGATATGCAAATGTTAGACAAATAGTATACAACACAGTACATTACAGAACAGAGTATGCTGCTTGTTGTATGGGACCCACACAACATGCAACATAATCTGTTCTATGCACTAATAGTTTTTTTTCCTTTTTGCCCCCCACCTCCCCCAATCATTAGTTAGGGCACCCCAAACCCCCAAACCCCTTTAATTTTAAATTCACTAGAAAGTATCACCAGTCTGTTTTATTTTGTGCTGTGGATTTACTAAAGCTCATTCTCATATCTTCCTTTTTTTGTGTGAATTAGCTTCATAGAATAGCAAAGAGATTAGTGAAATAGGAGGCTGGAGAGACTTCTTAGTTCATTTTGCCCAAAGAGCATGTAAATGTGTGCAGCTTGGCTGTGATTTATACAATTTCCTGCTTCTGCTAATGTATTACACTCATCTAAAATATCTCTCTAGTACCGAACCTACTAGTAATCCCATTACTGATTGACATGTGCCAGATGTCAGTACTATGTGTTTCATTATATTCACCAACCAGTGTAGTATGAATCTTACACATAAGAGTATAATAAAATTATGTGCACTAATATAACTGTTATATTTGCAACCAACAAAACTACTGCATTTTTATTAAGAGAAGAGGGAGAGAGACGGAGAGGGGAGAGAGATAGACAGAGAGGGGAGAGAGAGAGACAGAGAGGGGGGAGAGAGAGACAGAGAGGGGAGAGAGAGAGAGACAGGTGTGGGGGGAGAGAGAGACATGAGGGGAGAGATAATGAGAGATAGGGGGAGAGAGAGAGAGAGAGAGAGAGACAGGGGGAGAGAGAGAGACAGGGGGAGAGAGAGAGAGAGAGAGAGACGGGGGGAGAGAGAGAGAGACAGGGGGAGAGAGAGAGAGAGAGACAGGGGGGAGAGAGAGAGAGAGAGATGGGGGAGAGAGAGAGAGAAAGGGGGGAGAGAGAGAGAGACAGGGGGGGAGAGAGAGAGAGAGAGAGATGGGGGGAGAGAGAGAGAGAGAAAGAGAGAGAGAGAGAGACGGGGGGAGAGAGAGAGAGACGGGGGGAAGAGAGAGAGACGGGGGAGAGAGAGAGACAGAGGAAAGACAGACAGAGGGGGGAGAGAGAGTCAGAGGGTGGAGAGATAGACAGAGGGGAGGAGAGAGAGAGACAGAGGGGAGGGAGAGAGAGACAGAGGGGAGGGAGAGAGAAACAGAGGGGAGTGAGAGAGAGACAGAGGGGAGGGAGAGAGAGACAGAGGGGAGGGAGATAGAGACAGAGGGGGGAGAGAGACACAGAGAAGGGGAGAGAGAAAGGAGGACTTGAGAGAGAGACAGAGGGGAGAGACAGAGGGGGGAGAGATAGACAGAGGGGAGGGAGAGAGACAGAGGGGAGGGAGAGAGACAGACGGGAGGGATAGAGAAAGGTGGACTTGAAAGAGAGACAGAGGGGAGAGACAGACAGACAGACAGAGGTAGGAGCAAGAGACAGTTATATTGCTTATAAAATTAAACCTTGGACTGTTGATTTTAAAATACATTCCAGGAATATCATTCAAACAGGGGCTCCAATGCTGCACGCCACCTCCTAAAAGATTGCCACTTCACCTCTTGAGTCCCTCCCTGGCTTTATTTATCATGGGAACTCAGGAGGCAATCCAACTGGCAAATGACATTTAAAATGAAAAAGACATTCCACCCCAATACCCGAAGCAGCTGACTTAGAGGAGGAGCATTTAACACTAACTGTGCCCAGCTTACCCTATACATCTCATACATACCACATATAGACACCCTTATAACATACTGAGACACACTCTAGGTTACCCTATACATCTCATACATACCACATATAGACACCCTTATAACATACTGAGACACACTCTAGGTTACCCTATACATCTCATACATACCACTTACAGTATATTCACACTCTAGTTTACCATATCCAGTTAAAGCTGTGTCACACTGTGGCACTCTTGTGTACCCTATATATTGTATACATATCACATGTGTGTCCTATATATCTCATACCTCATATAGTCACCCCACATATAGCCACACACTCTAGTAGTTTATCATATTCAGATAAACCTATGTCACCCTGTGGCACTCTAGTATACACTATATTATATATTGTATACATATAACCCTATAATACAATGCAGGCTCTCCAGGGTACCGCACTGTCCGCATACCATCTCACCAGCCTAGGGCTCACTTACCTGACAGCTCATCAGGTTCCAGACCACTGTCAGCATCAGTCCCGCAGATCACAAGGTAAGAGAGACAAGAGAGAGACAAGAGAGAGACAAGAGAGAGCAAGGCGGCATTAGCTGAGCCAGCTGTCGTGCAGCTCACCCCCCTCATCTTGCCTAGCAGAGAATGACCTGAGGAAGCAGATGATGGAGGATACAGGCTGGGGAGAATGCATGAGGGTACAGCAGTAGGCTTAACGCCAGTCTCCCACAAGACACTCCACGGCGAAGGCGTGCACTGGGCAGGCGGGCGAGATCGCAGGGGGCGCGCGAGCGTGCACAGGAGGAGGCGGGCGGGCGCCCCTCTCTGTAATGCGCCTGTAGGCACATGCCTACTGTGCCTAATGGCAAATCCGGCCCTGGCTGTAGGCCTGTCACACACGCTTGCAGACAACTAACTGCTATTCAATCTATTACAGTCAAAATTGTATTTTTTTTTTTAAATGTACACTACTGTTACACCAGATATGAGTTGCACTGGTGTGACACTGTGCCCTGGCAGGCCCTGAAACGCACACGCGTGAAGGAAACTGACTGCTATTATTTCACAGTCAAAAAAGTGTTGTTTTTTTTAAATGTACACTACTGTTACACCAGATATGAGTTGCACTGGGGTGACACTGTGCCCTGGCAGGCACTGAAACGCACACGTGTGAAGGAAACTGACTGCTATTATTTCACAGTCAAAAAAGTGTTGTTTTTTTTAAATCTACACTACTGTTACACCAGATATGAGTTGCATTAGGGTGACACTGTGCCCTGGCAGGCACTGAAACGCACACGTGTGAAGGAAACTGACTGCTATTATTTCACAGTCAAATTTCTAGTTTTTTTTTAAATGTACACTACTGTTACACCAGATATGAGTTGCACTGGTGTGACACTGTGCCCTGGCAGGCCCTGAAACGCACACGTGTGAAGGAAACTGACTGCTATTATTTCACAGTCAAATTTCTAGTTTTTTTTAACCCCTTAATGACCGATGACGTACGCCATACGTCCTCAGAAAAAATACAGTTAACGTCTGAGGACGTATGGCGTACGTCCTCGGTTTGGAAACTTTCTGGTTATTGCAGGATGCCTCGATATCGAGGCATCCTGCAATAACAAATTTTACCCCTCCGGTGCAGAGAGAGCCACTCTGTGTCCCTCTCTGCACCGGGCATCGATGGCCGCATTCGTTGGTGGGTGGGAGCTGAAGTGGGAGGCGGGTGGGTGGCCATCGATGCGGTCCTTGTCAGAGAGGGGGCGGATCAGGGGCGGGATCGCCGGGGGCGCGCGAGGGTGCACAGGAGGAGGCGGGCGGGCGGGCGCCCCTCTCTGTAATGCGCCTGTAGGCACATGCCTACTGTGCCTAATGGCAAATCCGGCCCTGGCTGTAGGCCTGTCACACACGCTTGCAGACAACTAACTGCTATTCAATCTATTACAGTCAAAATTGTATTTTTTTTTTTAAATGTACACTACTGTTACACGAGATATGAGTTGCACTGGTGTGACACTGTGCCCTGGCAGGCACTGAAACGCACACGTGTGAAGGAAACTGACTGCTATTATTTCACAGTCAAAAAAGTGTTGTTTTTTTTAAATGTACACTACTGTTACACCAGATATGAGTTGCACTGGGGTGACACTGTGCCCTGGCAGGCCCTGAAACACACACGTGTGAAGGAAACTGACTGCTATTATTTCACAGTCAAAAAAGTGTTGTTTTTTTTTTAAATGTACACTACTGTTACACCAGATATGAGTTGCACTGGGGTGACACTGTGCCCTGGCAGGCACTGAAATGCACACGTGTGAAGGAAACTGACTGCTATTATTTCACAGTCAAAAAAGTGTTGTTTTTTTTAAATGTACACTACTGTTACACCAGATATGAGTTGCACTAGGGTGACACTGTGCCCTGGCAGGCACTGAAACGCACACGTGTGAAGCAAACTGACTGCTATTATTTCACAGTCAAATTTCTAGTTTTTTTTAACCCCTTAATGACCGATGACATACGCCATACGTCCTCAGAAAAAATACAGTTAACGTCTGAGGACGTATGGCGTACGTCCTCGGTTTGGAAAGCAGCTGGAAGCGATCCTGATCGCTTCCAGCTGCTTTCTGGTTATTGCAGGATGCCTCGATATCGAGGCATCCTGCAATAACAAATTTTACCCCTCTGGTGCAGAGAGAGCCACTCTGTGGCCCTCTCTGCACCGGGCATCGATGGCCGCATTCGTTGGTGGGTGGGAGCTGAAGTGGAAGGCGGGTGGGCGGCCATCGATGCGGTCCTTGTCAGAGAGGGGACGGATCAGGGGCGGGATCGCCGGGGGCGCGCGAGCGTGCACAGGAGGAGGCGGGCGGGCGCTCCTCTCTGCAATGCGCCTGTAGGCACATGCCTACTGTGCCTAATGGCAAATCCGGCCCTGGCTGTAGGCCTGACACACACGCTTGCAGACAACTAACTGCTATTCAATCTATTACAGTCAAAATTGTATTTTTTTTTTAAATGTACACTACTGTTACACCAGATATGAGTTGCACTGGGGTGACACTGTGCCCTGGCAGGCACTGAAACGCACACGTGTGAAGGACACTGACTGCTATTATTTCACAGTCAAAAAAGTGTTGTTTTTTTTAAATGTACACTACTGTTACACCAGATATGAGTTGCACTGGGGTGACACCAGTGGCGTAGCGTGGGTTGTCAGCGCCCAGGGCAAGGCAAGTATAGCGCCCCCTAACCCATTAGCACTGACCCACACAAACATACACATATGCCTACACCTATACCCACACAAACATGTATGCACATATGCCATTAGCCCTGTCACGGAGACAAACTTTTTTATGCTTATATTTCAAATTTAAATGCTCTCATGCACATTTCAATTTTGACCTTACCTTTAAATTATGTTTGTTATCTTTGGATTTGCAATGAGTTTTTATATGAAAATCCTGCTTAAAGTCATGCAGTGCTATTGATATTGGAATATTAATACTTAAAAATAGAGCCCTGTGCCGGACTTTTGTGGTGAAATAAGCATGTAGTAAATAATGTTACCCATCACACCAAACAAACTATATTTAAATGTTTTTGGATTTAGTAGGGAGCACAGAAACTAATGCACGTGACGTAATACATTTGCAGTGATTTAGAAATTAATGTAAAAGAAGCTAAAAATTTACCTTTACAGTTTAGTGCATCATGGACCTAAGTCATGTATTAAATTGTTAGTTCAATGAATATCCTAATCACTAATGACAGTCCCTGCAAAATTGCATAGTTATATATTGCAGTGTGCAGATTATCTGTTCCAATAACCTCTCATCTGTTTTAAGAGCATTATTTAAATTGCCTGTTGACTGGCATTGCAGTGGATTGAATAAAGCACGTCTGTGTAAATGTGGGATTTTTTAACACATATGTTTGACCTCCTCTCTCTAAATACACTTACATTGCAGAACGTACATGTTTTTTCTACCTCCTCACTTTGTGCGTCGGCAGTTCAGTGTTCCCTCACTGGCTATGCTGAGCGAGCGAGCGCGCTAGAACCTCCTTCACGCTGATTCTTGAGGGACAGAGGGGTCAGCCTGAAGCAAACAGGAGGTAGGCATTTTAGAAACCCGGAACCCGCCTCTCAGTGTCACCTGAATGCTGCGCCCAGAATGAGATCTGGAGGGTGCAGCATGAAGCCCCTCCCCCCCCACCCACGGGAATCACCCAAACACTTCTCCCTGAAGGAGTTACAGCATAGCGCCATGAGATTCAGATTTTTCCACCCCTCCCCTTTGAGTGCCCTAACGGCTGCCTAAGCAGACTTATGCTAGCGCTGCAGCACCAGCGCTGAGAAAAACAGTCCCCGACCAGACCAGGCTGCCTGCTTCCCAGGGAATTGCCGGGACAGTCTTACAATACACCCCCCGCAGTTAACACAGTAAAATACATTGTTATATATAAAAAAATAATACATTTTTTAAAAATGTTTTCTCCCTTAGTGCTGCATCTGTCTGCAGTGGAGGAGGGATGATGTGAGACAGTGAGAGCGCAAATTTTGCGCCCCTAAGAATTATGCGCCCGGGGCAACCGCCCCTGTGGCCCCCCCCACGCTACGCCACTGGGTGACACTGTGCCCTGGCAGGCACTGAAACGCACAAGTGTGAAGGAAACTGACTGCTATTATTTCACAGTCAAAAGAGTGTTGTTTTTTTTTAAATGTACACTACTGTTACACCAGATATGAGTTGCACTGGTGTGACACTGTGCCCTGGCAGGCACTGAAACGCACACGTGTGAAGGAAACTGATTGCTATTATTTCACAGTCAAATTTCTAGTTTTTTTTAACCCCTTAATGACCGAGGACGTACGCCATACGTCCTCAGAAAAAATACAGTTAACGTCTGAGGACGTATGGCGTACGTATATCGAGGCGTCCTGCAATAACAAATTTTACCCCTCCGGTGCAGAGAGAGCCACTCTGTGGCCCTCTCTGCACCGGGCATCGATGGCCGCATTCGTTGGTGGGTGGGAGCTGAAGTGGGAGGCGGGTGGGCGGCCATCGATGCGGTCCTTGTCAGAGAGGGGGGCGGATCAGGAGCGGGATCGCCGGGGGCGCGCAAGCGTGCACAGGAGGAGGCGGGCAGGCGGGCGCCCCTCTCTGCAATGCGCCTGTAGGCACATGCCTACTGTGCCTAATGGCAAATCCGGCCCTGGCTGTAGGCCTGACAGTCTGACACACACGCTTGCAGACAACTAACTGCTATTCAATCTATTACAGTCAAAATTGTATTTTTTTTTTTAAATGTACACTACTGTTACACCAGATATGAGTTGCACTGGTGTGACACTGTGCCCTGGCAGGCAGGCACTGAAACGCACACGCGTGAAGGAAACTGACTGCTATTATTTCACAGTCAAAAAAGTGTTGTTTTTTTTTAAATCTACACTACTGTTACACCAGATATGAGTTGCACTGGGGTGACACTGTGCCCTGGTAGGCACTGAAACGCACACGTGTGAAGGAAACTGACTGCTATTATTTCACAGTCAAAAAAGTGTTGTTTTTTTTAAATGTACACTACTGTTACACCAGATATGAGTTGCACTGGGGTGACACTGTGCCCTGGCAGGCACTGAAACGCACACGTGTGAAGGAAACTGACTGCTATTATTTCACAGTCAAAAAAGTGTTTTTTTTTTTAAATGTACACTACTGTTACACCAGATATGAGTTGCACTGGGGTGACACTGTGCCCTGGCAGGCACTGAAACGCACACGTGTGAAGGAAACTGACTGCTATTATTTCACAGTCAAAAAAGTGTTGTTTTTTTTTAAATGTACACTACTGTTACACCAGATATGAGTTGCACTGGTGTGACACTGTGCCCTGGCAGGCAGGCACTGAAACGCACACGTGTGAAGGAAACTGACTGCTATTATTTCACAGTCAAATTTCTAGTTTTTTTTAAATGTACACTACTGTTACACCAGATATGAGTTGCACTGGTGTGACACTGTGCCCTGGCAGGCCCTGAAACGCACACGTGTGAAGGAAACTGACTGCTATTATTTCACAGTCAAATTTCTAGTTTTTTTTAACCCCTTAATGACCGAAGACGTACGCCATACGTCCTCAGAAAAAATACATTTAACGTCTGAGGACGTATGGCGTACGTATATCGAGGCATCCTGCAATAACAAATTTTACCCCTCCGGTGCAGAGAGAGCCACTCTGTGGCCCTCTCTGCACCGGGCATCGATGGCCGCATTCGTTGGTGGGTGGGAGCTGAAGTGGGAGGCGGGTGGGTGGCCATCGATGCGGTCCTTGTCAGAGAGGGGGCGGATCAGGGGCGGGATCGCCGGGGGCGCGCGAGGGTGCACAGGAGGAGGCGGGCGGGCGGGCGCCCCTCTCTGTAATGCGCCTGTAGGCACATGCCTACTGTGCCTAATGGCAAATCCGGCCCTGGCTGTAGGCCTGACACACACGCTTGCAGACAACTAACTGCTATTCAATCTATTACAGTCAAAATTGTATTTTTTTTTTTAAATGTACACTACTGTTACACCAGATATGAGTTGCACTGGTGTGACACTGTGCCCTGGCAGGCAGGCAGGCACTGAAACGCACACGCGTGAAGGAAACTGACTGCTATTATTTCACAGTCAAAAAAGTGTTGTTTTTTTTAAATGTACACTACTGTTACACCAGATATGAGTTGCACTGGGGTGACACTGTGCCCTGGCAGGGACTGAAACGCACACGTGTGAAGGAAACTGACTGCTATTATTTCACAGTCAAAAAAGTGTTGTTTTTTTTAAATGTACACTACTGTTACACCAGATATGAGTTGCACTAGGGTGACACTGTGCCCTGGCAGGCTCTGAAACGCACACGTGTGAAGGAAACTGACTGCTATTATTTCACAGTCAAAAAAGTGTTGTTGTTTTTAAATGTACACTACTGTTACACCAGATATGAGTTGCACTGGTGTGAAACTGTGCCCTGGCAGGCACTGAAACGCACACGTGTGAAGGAAACTGACTGCTATTATTTCACAGTCAAATTTCTAGTTTTTTTTAAATGTACACTACTGTTACACCAGATATGAGTTGCACTGTTGTGACACTGTGCCCTGGCAGGCCCTGAAACGCACATGTGTGAAGGAAACTGACTGCTATTATTTCACAGTCAAATTTCTAGTTTTTTTAACCCCTTAATGACCAAGGACGTACGCCATACGTCCTCAGAAAAAATACAGTTAACGCCTGAGGACGTATGGCGTACGTCCTCAGTTTGGAAAGCAGCTGGAAGCGATCCTAATCGCTTCCAGCTGCTTTCTGGTTATTGCAGGATGCCTCGATATCGAGGCATCCTGCAATAACAAATTTTACCCCTCCGGTGCAGAGAGAGCCACTCTGTGGCCCTCTCTGCACCGGGCATCGATGGCCGCATTCGTTGGTGGGTGGGAGCTGAAGTGGGAGGCGGGTGGGCGGCCATCAATGCGGTCCTTGTCAGAGAGGGGGGCGGATCCGGGGCGGGATCGCCGGGGGCGCGCGAGCGTGCACAGGAGGAGGCGGGCGGGCGCGTGCATGGGGAGGGAGCTGGTGAGAACCGCTACACTACAGAAAAAAATGTTTTTAGAAGTGGGAGAAAGGGGTGCAAAATATTTAGTACTTGGAAATCTAAGTGATCTGGGAGCGGGTGGGGGATTGGTCTTGGGGGGGGGGAAGCTACACTACAGAAAAATGAAATAAAAATTAAAAAAAAACCATTTTATTTGCAAACTGGCCCCCAATAAGGCAGAGGGGGAGGGTTAGGAAGCTGTTTTGGGGGTGATCAGGGAGGTTGGGGGCTAAGGGGGGATCCTACACAACAGCATATGTAAATATGCTAAAAATATATATATATAAAAAAAACAAAATTTATGGTTACCTGATAAATTTATTTCTCTTGTGGTGTATCCAGTCCATGAATTCATCCATTACTTGTGGGATATTCTCCTTCCCAACAGGAAGCTGCAAGAGGATCACCCACAGCAGAGCTGTCTATATAGCTCCTCCCCTAACTGCCACCTCCCAGTCATTCGACCGAAGACAAGCCAGAGAAAGGAGAAACTATAGGGTGCAGTGGTTACTGTAGTTTAGAAATTAAAAAACACCTGCCTTAAAATGACAGGGCGGGCCGTGGACTGGATACACCACAAGAGAAATAAATTAATCAGGTAAACATAAATTTTGTTTTCTCTTGTAAGGTGTATCCAGTCCACGGATTCATCCATTACTTGTGGGATACCAATACCAAAGCTATAGGACACCGATGAAGGGAGGGACAAGGTAGGTGCTTAAACGGAAGGCACCACTGCCTGTAAAACCTTTCTCCCAAAAATAGCCTCCGAAGAAGCAAAAGTATCAAATTTGTAGCATTTAGAAAAAGTATGAAGCGAAGACCAAGTCGCCGCCTTACAAATCTGTTCCACAGAAGCCTCATTTTTAAAAGCCCATGTGGAAGCCACTGCTCTAGTGGAATGAGCTGTAATTCTTTCAGGAGGCTGATGGCCAGCAGTCTCATAAGCTAAGCGGATTATACTTCTTAACCAAAAAGAAAGAGAAGCTGCTGAAGCCTTTTGGCCTCTCCTCTGTCCAGAGTAGACAACAAACAATGCAGATGTTTGACAAAAATCTTTAGTAGCTTGTAAATAAAACTTTAAAGCACGAACCACGTCAAGATTGTGTAATAGACGTTCCTTCTTCGAAGAAGGATTAGGACACAGTGACGGAACAACAATCTCCTGATTGATATTCTTATTAGATACCACCTTAGGAAGAAACCCAGGTTTGGTACGCAAAACTACCTTATCTGCATGGAAGATCAGATAAGGGGAATCACACTGCAAGGCAGATAACTCTGAAACTCTTCGAGCCGAAGAGATAGCTACCAAAAACAGAACTTTCCAAGATAAAAGCTTGATATCTATGGAATGCAAAGGTTCAAACGGAACCCCTTGAAGAACTTTAAGAACTAAATTTAAACTCCATGGCGGAGCAACAGGTTTAAACACAGGCTTGATTCTAACTAAAGCCTGACAAAACGCCTGAACGTCTGGAACATCCGCCAGACGCTTGTGCAAAAGAATAGACAGAGCAGAAATCTGTCCCTTTAAGGAACTAGCTGACAATCCCTTCTCCAATCCTTCTTGGAGAAAAGACAATATCCTGGGAATCCTGATTTTACTCCATGAGTAACCCTTGGGTTCACACCAATGAAGATATTTACACCATATCTTATGATAGATTTTCCTGGTGACAGGCTTTCGAGCCTGAATTAAGGTATCAATGACCGAAAAAATCAAGCGTTCAATCTCCAAGCAGTCAGACGCAGAGAAATTAGATTTGGATGTTTGAAGGGACCTTGAAGTAGAAGGTCCTGCCTCAGCGGCAGAGTATATGGTGGAAAGGATGACATGTCCACCAGATCTGCATACCAAGTCCTGCATGGCCACGCAGGAGCTATCAAAATCACCGAAGCTCTCTCCTGCTTGATCTTTGCAATCAGCCGAGGGAGCAGAGGAAACGGTGGAAACACATAAGCCAGGCTGAAGGACCAGGGCGCTGCTAGAGCATCTATCAGCGCTGCCTGGGGATCCCTTGACCTGGACCCGTAACAAGGAAGTTTGGCGTTCTGACGAGACGCCATGAGATCTAGTTCTGGTTTGCCCCATAGTTAAATCAGCTGGGCAAATACCTCCAGATGGAGCTCCCACTCCCCCGGATTAAAAGTCTGTCGACTTAGAAAATCCGCCTCCCAGTTCTCTACTCCTAGGATATGGATAGCTGAGAGATGACAAGAGCGAACCTCTGCCCATAGAATTATCTTTGAAACCTCCAACATTGCCAGGGGGCTCCTTGTTCCCCCCTGATGGTTGATATAGGCTACAGTCGTGATGTTGTCCGACTGAAATCTGATGAACCTGACCGCAGCTAGCTGAGGCCAAGCCTGAAGAGCATTGAATATCGCTCTTAATTCCAGAATGATTATTGGAAGGAGAGCCTCCTCCTGAGTCCACGAGCCCTGAGCCTTCAGGGAATTCCAGACTGCACCCCAGCCCAGAAGGCTGGCATCTGTCATTACTATAGTCCAATCTGGCCTGCGAAAGCTCATCCCCTTGGACAGATGGACCTGAGATAGCCACCAGAGAAGAGAATCCCTGTTTTCTTGATCCAGATTTAGTAGAGGGGACAAATCTGTGTAATCCCCATTTCACTGACTGAGCATGCAAAGTTGCAGCGGTCTGAGATGTAGGCGGGCAAACGGTACTATGTCCATTGCCGCTACCATTAAACCGATTACTTCCATACACTGAGCCACTGAAGGACGAGAAGTGGAATAAAGAACACGGCAAGAGTTTAGAAGTTTTGACAATCTGGCCTTCGTTAGGTAAATCTTCATTTCTACCGAATCTATCAGAGTCCCTAGGAATGAAACTTTTGTTAGAGGTGATAGAGAGCTCTTTTCTTCGTTCACCTTCCACCCATGGGACCTCAGAAATGCCAGAACAATGTCCGTGTGGGACCTGGCAACTTGAAAAGTCGACGCCTGTATCAGAATGTCGTCTAAGTTAGGGGCTACTGCTATACCCCTCGGCCTTAGGACCGCTAGAAGGGACCCTAGAACCTTTGTAAAGATTCTTGGTGCCGTGGCCAACCTGAAGGGAAGAGCCACAAACTGGTAGTGCCTGTCTAGAAAGGCAAACCTGAGAAAACAATGCTGATCTTTGTGTATCGGGATGTGAAGATAAGCATCCTTTAGGTCTACGGTAGTCATATATTGACCCTCCTGGATCACAGGAAGGATGGTTCGAATAGTCTCCATCTTGAAGGATGGAACTCTGAGAAATTTGTTTAAAATCTTGAGATCTAAGATTGGTCTGAATGTTCCCTCTTTCTTGGGAACTACAAACAGATTTGAATAGAAGCCCTGACCCTGTTCCTCCTGCGGAACTGGGTGGATCACTCCCATAATTAGAAGGTCTTGAACACAATGTAAGCATGCCTCTCTCTTTATCTGGTTTGCAGATAAAAGTGAAAGATGAAATCTCCCTTTTGGGGGAGAGGTTTCGAATTCCAGAAGATAACCCTTGGACACAATTTCCAATGCCCAGGGATCCTGGACATCTCTTGCCCAAGCCTGGGCGAAGAGAGAGAGTCTGCCCCCTACTAGATCCGTTTCCGGATTGGGGGCTGCTCCTTCATGCTTTCTTAGAGGCAGCAGCAGGCTTTTTGGCCTGTTTCCCCTTGTTCCAAGCCTGGTTAGGTCTCCAGACTGGCTTAGACTGGGAAAAAGTTCCCTCTTGTTTTGTGTTAGAGGAAGTTGAAGCTGCGCCACTCTTGAAGTTTCGAAAGGGCCGAAAACTAGACTGTTTGGTCCTTAATTTGTTGGACCTGTCTTGAGGAAGGGCGTGACCTTTTCCTCCAGTGATGTCAGAAATTATCTCCTTCAGTCCAGGCCCGAATAGGGTCTGTCCTTTGAAGGGAATGTTGAGAAGTTTAGACTTTGAAGTCACGTCAGCTGACCAGGATTTAAGCCATAGCGCCCTACGTGCCTGAATAGCAAAACCTGAATTTTTAGCCGTTAGCTTGGTTAAATGAATAACGGCCTCAGAAACAAATGAATTGGCTAGCTTAAGGGCCCTAAGCTTGTCAATAATATTTTCCAACCGGGTTTCAACCTGTAGAGCCTCCTCTAGGTACTCAAACCAGAAAGCCGCGGCAGCAGTGACTGGGGCAATGCATGCAAGAGGCTGGAGAATAAAACCTTGTTGAATAAAATTTTTCTTAAGGTTACCCTCTAATTTTTTATCCATTGGATCTAGAAAAGCACAACTGTCCTCGACAGGGATAGTGGTACGCTTAGCTAGAGTAGAAACTGCTCCCTCCACCTTAGGGACCGTCTGCCATAAGTCCCGTGTAGCGGTGTCTGTAGGAAACATCTTTTTAAAAACAGGAGGGGGAGAGAACGGTACACCTGGTCAATCCCATTCCTTAGTAATAATTTCACAAAACCTTTTAGGGATTGGAAAAACATCAGTGTAAGTAGGTACTGCATAGTATTTATCCAATCTACATAATTTATCTGGGACTACAATAGTGTCACAGTCATCCAGAGTTGCTAAAACCTCCCTGAGCAATACGCGGAGGTGTTCAAGCTTACATTTAAATGTAGACATATCAGAATCAAATTGAAGTATCTTCCCTGAATCAGAAAAATCACCCACAGATTGAAGCTCCCCTGCTTCAGCTTCAGTATAATGTGAGGGTGTATCAGACATAGCTACTAAAGCGTCAGAGAGCTCTGTATTTATTCTAGTCCCAGAGCTGACTCGCTTTCCTTGCAATCCTGGCAGTTTAGATAATACCTTTGTAAGGGTATGATTCATAACTGCCACCATGTCTTGCAAGGTATACGCAATGGGCGCGCTAGATGTACTAGGCGTCCCCTGAGCGGGATTTATAGGATCTGACACGTGGGGAGAGTTGAGTTAGACGGCATAACTTCCTCCTTGTCAATTTCTTCTGGTGATACATTTTTAAAGCCAGAATATGGTCTTTGTAATCTATAGTAAAATCAGTGCATTTGGAACACATTCTAAGAGGGGGTTCCACAATGGCTTCTAAACATAATGAACAATGAGTTTCCTCTATGTCAGACATGTTTAAACAGACTAGTAATGAGACCAGCAAGCTTGGAAAACACTTTAATAACTGTGAACAAGCAAAAAATAAAAACGGTACTGTGCCTTTAAGAGAAAAAAACAATCACAGAAACTGCAAAACAGTGAAAAAAGCAGTAAATCTTACAAAATTTTTACAGTGTGTATAATAGGCTAAAAGAGCATTGCACCCACTTGCAAATGGATGATTAACCCCTTAGTTTCAAAACCGGATCAAAAAAACGATATAAACGTTTTTAAACAGTCACACCAAACTGCCACAGCTCTACTGTGGCCCTACCTGCCCATACAATGACTTTGGAAGGCACAAAAACCCTTTAGAGAGGTCCTAAATGTTCAGGGGACTCCTTCACGGAAGCTGGATGTCTCAAACTGCAAAAACTAATGCGCAATTTAGGCGCGAAAATAGGCCCCTCCCAACCTGTACTCACAGTGAGAGGGCCTTAAAAAACTATCCCTAGGCAAAATCTAGTCAGCCATGTGGAAAAAACTGGGCCCCAAAATAAAGTTGTATCACCAATATGTAATAAACGTTCATACACCTTCAAGCAAACATTATATCTATTCAGTAATGTGAGTAAATAATAAAAATATTGCCCTTTACAGCAAGCATGATACCAGTCATTATTAAATCACTGTAATCAGGCTTACCTTAAATAAATCCGGTATTGTCAGCATTTTCTAGCTTATCATTTCTCTAGAAAAATTTAAAACTGCACATACCTCAGAGCAGGAGACCCTGCACGCTATTCCCCCAGCTGAAGTTACCCACCTCTTCAGTTATGTGTGAGAACAGCAATGGATCTTAGTTACAACCTGCTAAGATCATCAAAGACCACAGGCAGACTCTTCTTCAACTTTCTGCCTGAGGCTAAAATAGTACAACTCCAGTACCATTTGAAAATAACAAACTTTTGATTGAAGATAAACTACATTAATGCACCACATCTCTCTAGCTACTTCCCTTGTCGAGAGCTGCAAGAGAATGACTGGGAGGTGGCACTTAGGGGAGGAGCTATATAGACAGCTCTGCTGTGGGTGATCCTCTTGCAGCTTCCTGTTGGGAAGGAGAATATCCCACAAGTAATGGATGAATCCGTGGACTGGATACACCTTACAAGAGAAAAGATACCTTTTATTTTAGTACTGGCAGACTTTCTGCCAGTACTTAAAATGGCGGGGACAATTGTGGGGTGGGGGAGGGAAGAGAGCTCTTTGGGAGGGATCAGGGGGTATGATGTGACCAGTGGGAAGATGATCTCTACACTAAAGCTAAAATTAACCCTGCAAGCTCCCTACAAGCTACCTAATTAACCCCTTCACTGCTGGGCATAATTCATGTGTTGTGAGCAGTTGCATTTAGTGGCCTTCTAACTACCAAAAAGCAACGCCAAAGCCATATATGTCTGCTATTTCTGAACAAAGGGGATCCCAGAGAAGCATTTACAACCATTTGTGCCATAATTGCACAAGCTGTTTGTAAATAATTTCAGTGAGAAATCTAAAGTTTGTGAAAAAGTTGACTATTTTTTTACATTTTATCGCATTTGGCGGTGAAATGGTGGCATGAAATATACCAAAATGGGCCTAGATCAATACTTGGGGTTGTCTACTACACTACACTAAAGCTAAAATTAACCCTACAAGCTCCCTACAAGCTCCCTAATTAACCCCTGCACTGCTGAGCATAATACACGTGTGGTGCGCAGCAGCATTTAGCGGCCTTCTAATTACCAAAAAGCATTGCCAAAGCCATATATGTCTGCTATTTCTGAAAAAAGGGGATCCCAGAGAAGCATTTACAACCATTTGTGCCATAATTGCACAAAATGTTTGTAAATGATTGTGACAAAACCAATCTCGCCACTGTACATTGGAGGGCCTGTTATGGAACATTCTTTGGGCTGGAGGTACATGGGCTTAAGGATACCCAGAGACTGCATGGAAATATGGAATTTTATATGCTGGACACCCCATGTACTTTCATACCTCTGTCTTATGTCTATGTCACCCTGTATCCATAAATACAGGATGGGTACAGGGTGTGAGTGCCCCTTGTGGGAGCAATTGTGACTCTATAAGCAAAGTGGGCATAAAAGACTTTATAGCTAATAAGAACTGTTCCTATATTCTGTAATAAGATGTATTCTATGTATGTTTAAGATCTGATTGTGTCTCAGGAGTCTGTCTGGGTAAACTGATTGTGTCCTTGTGTGATTATGTTAACTAGACTGCCCAACATCAGATTGTCTGAGTAAACGTTCTTCCCTAGTTAATTAACTTAATATGTTAATCTGTTTTACCTGTGAATAGACAATTGTTTGATGCATTGTTCATATGTTTGCTTTACTGTTAAACCAATGCCCTTTGTAACCTGAAGCCAGGGTGTATAAATCTGTGTGCTGCCTTCAAATAAAGCATATATTCTGTTTAAACCTGAAAACTGGCTGGTTTGTGAATTGCTGATTCCCTATGCAGGACGTTGTTCCCTGGTATTAACCCTTGGTACACTGTCGGTACCGTAACATTGGTGGCAGCGACGGAATGAACCTTATCGCCCAGAAGAGCAACTACACAAGCCAGTAACCTCAGGAAGAGGGGGATTATTACAATACTGACTAAGATGGAAAAGAGAAAAGTAAATTTTGCAGCTTTTAAAAACTTCCTGGAAACAGAAGGAGAGATTGATGGGTACCTTGCGGATTTTGAGAGGCAATGTGCACTACACAAGGTACCCGCAGAGGACTGGGTCACGATATTATCTGGAAAATTATCCGGCCGGGCCAGAGAGGCTTTTCGGGCCATTCCAGATGAGGAAGTCAGGGATTATAATACTGTAAAAGAGGCTCTGCTCTCCAGGTATGCGGTTACACCGGAGGCATACCGGAGACGGTTCAGAGACACTGTTAAATTAGCTGGAGATTCCTACCTTGAGTGGGCATGTAAGGTGCACCGCACAGCAGCTCACTGGATAGCGGGGTGCCAAGCCATATCTGGGGAAGAGGTGCTGCAGCTATTCCTGTTGGAACATTGCTTCGACAAATTACCCGCAGGAGTTCGAGAGTGGGTTCGGGACCGTAAACCCTCCACCCTGCAGGAAGCGGCTCGCTTGGCAGATGAGTATACGGATGCCCGCAAACTGGACATTGCTACCACTAAGCCCCCTGCTAGAGTGGAGTACAGACCCCCAGTCACCCCAGCAGCTGCCAGTTACCAAACCCCGGCGCACCGCTATACCACACGGCCTCCGGCCACGAACTACCCTCAGAGAGCCCTGTTCAATTCGCGGGGCTACTCACAACCTATTCGGTGCTTTAGATGTAAGCAACTAGGGCACAAAAGACCAGAGTGTCCCCTAAACGCAGCGAACCAAGCGCAGTCCTGGAGAAGACCCGCCGGCGGAATCCCACGTAATCCTCAGCCTGCGGCCCGCTACGTAGAGGCGCAAGAATGCTGGAGCATCCTACATGAGGCAGACCTTGTGCAAGCTGCCCACCGGAATAACCGGCAACTGGTTAAAGTGAATGGGAAGAAGGTCAGTGGTCTACGGGATACTGGTGCTACCATGACCTTGCTTCAAAAGAACTTGGTGTCTGAGAAACAGTACACTGGAGACACTGTGGCTGTGAGGGTAGCAGGGGGCGATGTGTTCAGCCTACCTGTTGCCAGGGTACATTTGGATTGGGGAGTGGGCGCTAGACCTGTGAATGTGGGGGTCAAGAAGGACTTACCTGCTGATGTTCTTCTTGGAAATGACTTGGCCCCCCTTGTTTCTGCCTACGCTCCTATGGGTCCCGCTGATGTTAACTCTGTGACTACCCGTGCCCAGATCCGTGCAGCAGAGACTGACCCACCTGCTGCTAAGCCCCAGGACGCTGAGCTCAGTAAATCTCTATCCGCTATTGATATGTGGAGGTCCCGTTACAATGCGCTGATGAAGGAGAAGAGGAGCGCAGAGGAAAAAGCACGTTTAGAACAGGAATCTCTGCTAGACAAGCTGCACCGACAAACTGCAGAAAACACCAGCTTGAGAGTGGAACATGAAACATTAAAGACAAACTTAGTGACACTGGAGGAGAAGCTGACGCTGGCTCATAGTGAGGTGCAGCAACTCAAGGGCACCCTATGTCAGTATGAAGGGATTGTGGATACCTATAAAGAGCAGGTACAGAAAACTCGTAAAGAAGCTGATGGGATTTTGAAGGACTGTTTGGCCCTGGTCTGGGCACTGAGGAATTTGAACCCTTGTTTGTATGGACAGGAATTCTCTCTCATAACGGGAATACAGATGGATTGTCCCAGCAAACTGACATGCCTACCAGGCGCTCTGGTGGTATATGCCACAGTATATACCCTGGACAGCCGAGCATGACAAACCAGAGGGAGAGGAGTTTGATGGTCCTGTCCCCCAGCAACACGGCTGTTTAGCCAAAGGGGAGACGATTGGTCTCCCCCTCCAGCAGCACAGCTATGTATCCGAAGGGGAGACAGTCGGTCTTCCCCTCCAGCAACCAGGCTCCCACCAGGCTACTTCCATGGTAGTGCTGGCACCCGGGCAGAGTACAGCTGGTCTCTGCCCACCTCGCAACCCACCAATTCAGCGTACCAGTCCCCCACACAGCTGTGGTGAGGCACCTGGACATGGACAAGTTTTCCCCGTACTCAGGTGTAGTAACCATTTATTGTGGGTGGGCTGTACTACTAATTGTGTTTTATGGGTGGGTTGCTGGACTAACCAGGGCACTGACCGGCAGGAGGTCAGATACCCTGTTAGTCTGTTTGGAAAAGGGGAGAGATGTGACAAAACCAATCTCGCCACTGTACATTGGAGGGCCTGTTATGGAACATTCTTTGGGCTGGAGGTACATGGGCTTAAGGATACCCAGAGACTGCATGGAAATATGGAATTTTATATGCTGGACACCCCATGTACTTTCATACCTCTGTCTTATGTCTATGTCACCCTGTATCCATAAATACAGGATGGGTACAGGGTGTGAGTGCCCCTTGTGGGAGCAATTGTGACTCTATAAGCAAAGTGGGCATAAAAGACTTTATAGCTAATAAGAACTGTTCCTATATTCTGTAATAAGATGTATTCTATGTATGTTTAAGATCTGATTGTGTCTCAGGAGTCTGTCTGGGTAAACTGATTGTGTCCTTGTGTGATTATGTTAACTAGACTGCCCAACATCAGATTGTCTGAGTAAACGTTCTTCCCTAGTTAATTAACTTAATATGTTAATCTGTTTTACCTGTGAATAGACAATTGTTTGATGCATTGTTCATATGTTTGCTTTACTGTTAAACCAATGCCCTTTGTAACCTGAAGCCAGGGTGTATAAATCTGTGTGCTGCCTTCAAATAAAGCATATATTCTGTTTAAACCTGAAAACTGGCTGGTTTGTGAATTGCTGATTCCCTATGCAGGACGTTGTTCCCTGGTATTAACCCTTGGTACACTGTCGGTACCGTAACAATGATTTCAGTGAGAAATCTAAAATTTGGAAAAATTTAACGTTTTTTTTATTTGATCGCATTTGGCGGTGAAATGGTGGCATGAAATATACCAAGATGAGCCTAGATCAATACTTTGGGTTGTCTACTACACTACACTAAAGCTAAAATTACCCCAAAAAGCTCCCTACATGCTCCCTAATTAACCCCTGTACTGCTGAGCATAATACACGTGTGGTGCGCAGTGGCATTTAGCGGCCTTCTAATTAGCAAAAAGCAACGTCAAAGCCATATATGTCTGCTATTTCTGAACAAAGGGGATCCCAGATAAAAATGTACAACCATTTATGCCATAATTGCACAAGCTATTTGTAAATAATTTCAGTGAGAAACCTAAAGTTTGTGTAAAAATTTGTGAAAAAGTGAACATTTTTTTTTATTTGATCGCATTTGGTTGGTGGCATGAAATATACCAAAATGGGCCTGGATCAATACTTTGGGATGTCTTCTAAAAAAAAACATATACATGTCAATTGCTATTCAGGGATTCCTGACAGATATCAGTGTTCCAATGTAACTAGCGCTAATTTTGGAAAAAAAATGGTTTGGAAATAGAAAAGTGCTACTTGTATTTATGGCCCTATAACTTGCAAAAAAAGCAAAGAACATGTAAACATTGGGTATTTCTAAACTCAGGACAAAATTTAGAAACTATTTAGCATGGGTGTTTTTTGGTGGTTGTAGATGAGTAACAGATTTTGGGGGTCAAAGTTAGAAAAAGTGTGTTTTTTTCCATTTGAAAAATAATGGTATCTTTAGAAAGTCCATTTAATGGCGAGAAAAACAGTATATAATATGTGTGGGTACAGTAAAGGAGTAAGAGGAAAATTACAGCTAAACACAAACACCGCAGAAATGTAAAAATAGCCCTGGTCCCAAACGGACAGAAAATGGAAAAGTGCTGTGGTCATTAAGGGGTTAATGTACACTACTGTTACACCAGATATGAGTTGCACTGGGGTGACACTGTGCCCTGGCAGGCACTGAAACGCACAAGTGTGAAGGAAACTGACTGCTATTATTTCACAGTCAAAAAAGTGTTGTTTTTTTTAAATGTACACTACTGTTACACCAGATATGAGTGGTGGCACTGGGCAAGTGGGCACAGCATACGCTGTGAGCCTGACACACACGCTGGCAGGCAGGCAACTGCAATTAGATTACACAGGAATCTAGCCCTAAAAAGGGCTTTTTGGGGTGCTGTCCTTACAGCAGAGATCAGATGAGTCCTTCAGGACTGTAGTGGACACTGAATACACTAGCCTAGCTATCGATTTCCCTATTAAATCAGCAGCAGCTACACTGTCCCTCCTCTCACTAAGAATGCAGCTTCCGAATGAATCTAAAATGGATGCTGTCCAGGAGGTGGGAGGGTCTGGGAGGGAGGGTCTGCTGCTGATTGGCTGGAATGTGTCTGCTGACTGTGAGGTACAGGGTCAAAGTTTACTCAATGATGACGAATAGGGGGCGGACCGAACATCGCATATGTTCGCCGTTCACGGCGAACGCGAACATGCTATGTTCGCCGGGAACTATTTGCCGGCGAACTATTCGTGACATCACTAGCTTGCATGCATTTTCAGCTGGTGAACTTGTCATCTGGGAGGAGCTTCCATATATTAAACCACTTTGTGCTCCTATAATGACGTGAAAATACAGAAAACCTGTCATTAATTTGTCTGTTATGTAATGTGTGGTGCATAAGTTATTCAATCAATTACTGCAATCATTTACAGCGGCAGAACTTGGAACTATAAAAAGGGGTTTCAATCAACACACTTCATTCATTATTCTTTTGCAATGGAGATCAATAACATGGTACAGTTTGTCCTGTTACTACGGAGATGCAGAGCAAGACGGGTGATGATAGCTGCGGATCTTCAAAGAAGATGCCAGTGGGTGCTGAGGGTGTTCCTGCCTAGGGTTGGTCTTCATGCCCTCAGTGATTGAGAGGTGACCCATCGATTTCAAATCAATAGGGCTTCTATTGAGAGGCTCTATGTCAAAACCAAGGACTCTCTTGAACCACTGACTGCAAAGACTAGGGCAATCCCTGGGATGGTTCTCTATTTTTTAGCAACTGTACCATTCCAGGTTATGACAGGTCTAGGCATAGGTAAGAGCCAGGAAACCTTCTCCCATCATCTAAAGGTTGTCCTTAATGCCTTGCACCAATGCCTAGTCCATTATGTCCACTTCCCCAATACATCTGAGGATTGGCATGCTGTCAAGCTCCAGTTTTATCATCTTGCTGGGTTGCCAAGAGTATTGGAGGCCTCAGATTGCACGCATATATTGGTGCAGCCTCCCAGGGGAAGAGAGGAGCCATACCGGGACAGGAAACATAATCACTCTCTGAATATCCAGGTCATCTGTGACGCCAGGTTGAGGATAATAAGCATTCCCTCTGGATTTCCTGGTTCCAACCACAAGTCCATCGTCCTCTGGAATTCTGCCATATATGATCGGTTCCAGGAGGGACAAATGCCCGAGGGAATCCTCATAGGTAAATATCTCTTATATTTTTACACATATGTATATTATAGATTTAGTCATTCTGATTGCTAATATCAATGCTCTATTTCTTTTGCGCTGGTGATTCTGGATATTCTTGTCTTCCATGGATGTTCACACCCGTCAACAACCCCAACATAGTGGAAGAGGTGCGCTACAATGAGGCCCACATTGCCACACGATCGGTGATTGAGCGCACCTTTGGCGTATTGAAGAGCCATTTCCGATGCTTGGACATCTCCGGCGGCGTTCTTCAGTACGCCCCCTAAAAGTCTCTTTGATTTTCCTTATATGCTGTATGTTACACAACATTGCCATTAAAATCCCTGATATAGATCTGGATAGTTTGGATGTCCCTGAGTATGTCCCCGAGTATTTAGCTCTATTAGAGGAAAATGATGCAAGGGGATTCCAAGCTCGAGCAGACTATATTCAGGCGGTTTTTGGCTAATAATGTTGTCAGTATTGACAGTGTAACATACTGTATTTTTATTTCTGCAATATTATTTTACACTATTGTTTTTATTCCAAAAGATGTGCTATTTTGGATATTTTGCAATTATTGTCTTTTAGATATTGGCTAAATTATATTGTATTTTACTGTCTTGCTATTGACCAAAAGTGGTTCATTTTGGCTATCTTGTAATTGTTCAATGCAAAAGTTTTTCAAAACAAATTTTTAATTATAGATCTTAAAATAAAATAAAAAATTTTGGACACTTGACTCTGTTTTTCATTTTAAAGTCTTTCTATGACTGTCAAAATATTTTTTTTTACATTTACAACATTCCTATTTAAAATTCTTACATATCCTTCTTTCTTCTCTTTTTATTCTTATTTGAAAGATCAAACTAGGTAGGCTCATCTGATAATATCTAAGTACTTCAAGGTTACCTCTTACCACATTCAATATTTAGCTTTTCGTAACAGGGGAGTGCTTTTTCATGTGAGCCTTATAGATAACATTGTTCTCATGCACGTTGCTTGTGGAAGACACTGCACTAATTAGCTTATATGCAAGTAAAAAAATATTAAATGAAATATCGTTAAACCAGAGGGCTGTCACAAGACGCTTAGATACAATGTAATAAGAGGTCAATTTTATAATAATCGGAAATTAAACAAAAAATATGTTATTTAAGGATTAAATGTAGAACAAAACTAATTAAACAAGTTTACATTTCACTCATACAACAACATTTTATTCATTCTGTTGGTATCACTTGTTGAAGGAGCAGCAATGCACTACAGGTTTCTAAATGAATACATGTGTTAGCCAATGACAATATATATATATATATATATATATATATGTACAGTATATATATGTATATGTACAGTATATATATATATATCTATATATAGAACTTGTGAGCGAGTGCTAGACTTTATTTTTGTATGTATTGTAATGTCTTTTTAGTAATTTACCCTAAGGACTTGCTCCCAGGCTGGTCTGGGCCAAGACTGCATGTGACTCTAGAAATAGAGCGGTTTTTGAGAGTGCTATAGCACCATAGCTGAGCAGTGTTTCAGGGTCATGTGATGTGTCCCCGGGCCGGTCTGGGAGTACTGTTACACTTTCCTTGTTGTGATTACAAAAGTCTGTGAACCCTGACTAGTTCCCAGTTTGTTTGAATATGAGCTTGCACCTGTGTGTGAGCCTGCATTTGTGTGGCTGTATTAGGGTCCCAGGTTTTAGAAGAGACCTTGACGTGGTACCTGGGCTTCTCCCATTTGGCCAAATGCGGTAACTGACTCTTCCAGTTTCTTTTAAACTTAGCTGAGAGCTTGTGAGGGAGTGCTAGACTTTATTTTTGTATGTATTGTAATATATATATATATATATATATATACTGTATATATATATATATATATATATATATATATATATATATATATATATATATATATATATATATATATATATATATATATATATATATATACTGTATATAACACACAGAGAAAGTCCAGCACTCACTTACAAGCTATCAGCTAAGATTAAAAGCAAAAATGGAAGGGTCAAATGGAAGGGTTAGTTACCTCTGCACCCTTCACTTGTTCTGACCCTTCCATTTTTGCTTTTAATATTATTTGAGAGCTTGTAAGTGAGTGCTGGACTTTCTTTGTGTGTTGTATTTTTTTTTAAATGTATTTATATTTCAATTCATGGTATATTACAACAGAAAAAAAGAGAAGGCAAGACAGATTGACAAGGAAAACAATCTATACATGGGGACAGCATGTCTGACATCAGATAATAACCAAAAGAAAAAGGCATAGCATTCCTTTTGCTGCTTACCAAGCCTCTAGGTTACAGATTTATAGTATTCGTACCTGAATTGGGGAATTTATACTATTAGTGTATGTGATCACACTTGAACATATACAGAAAAAAAAGAAAAAGGCAAAGGGAAGAGGGGAACCCCCCCCCAAAAAAAAAAACACCCTGCCCCGCGGCACCCGAGCTTCAGGCAGAGTGGCTCCAGTCCGCATAAAGGTCTGGAAATTCTTTATTTGCAATAGCCAATTCTATCATCTCTGTACCCCGGAAAGGTGTGATTAACTGCAGTTGGGTTTCTTTAGGGAAACTGATAATAAAATTCAGCCATTTGACCAGGAAGCGTTTGATTTGTGCCTCTGTGTTTACTGAAGTATCCATCTGTTCCATAATCAATTGATTTTTGAGTTTATGTCTAAACTCCGACAGATTGGGGGCCTTAGTGGATTTCCAGTATTTCAAGATCAATAGTCTACCCACCGTTATTACAGTGTTTAGTTGTCAAGTATTTTTAAATGTGCCTTCTTTATGCCCGTCAATAAAGAAAAAAATGTGTTTGTCCAAGAATTGGAACTGAGTATGATTTATTTTGTTCAACCAATAGTTAATCTTATGCCAAAATTTCCTGACCTTAGGGCAAGCCCAAAAACAGTGTTTCAGGTCTGCATTGGGTACTTTACATTTGTGGAAAAAAGCGCCTGAATTATCCCATTTCGCTTTCATACTTGGAGTAATATACGTTTTATTTATGAGTTTGGTGTGGGATTCTCTCCAAGAGGTAGAGAGTGTTATTGAATCTGCAAGGGTAATGCTTTTATGTATAATTTCTACCGGAACCCTCCAGCTTTCTGCTATTTTTTTAACATTGTCACTCCCTTTTGATCTCATTAATGTTTTATATAGTGTTGTTATATCGTATGTCCCCGCTTTGAAAAAATGTATGGCGGGCTCAAGGATCCTCCACGCTAGCTCCTCTGCAGGTTCATATGAAAATTCTTGCAGGAAGTGTCGGACCTGGAAAAAGGGAAAAAATTCCTTATGGGAAATCTCAAATTCTTGAGTTAGATCATGCAATGATCTACAAACCCCCAATCCCCTTTCTCTTAACTGATCTAAGTATATGAAACCCTTTTGCGCCCATTCATTAAAGATTTTAGAATTTATGGCCGGTGTAAAATTGGGATTACCCACTATAGTCAAGTGTTCTGAAAATTTGTAACTTATATGTAATTTTTTTAGTAATTTGTGCCAGGCCTGAATAATGTTATAAATAGCTGGAAACTGTTTAATTTTGGTTGGGCATTTGTCTAAATTACAGTGTAAAAGTACTTTCAGGGAGTATGGCCAAACTAGGGTTTCTTCCCATGACAATTCTGCAAAATAGTCTGCACCCGTTAGCCAATCTATTGCGATTTTGATACACTTACTAAATTGTAGGTCTCTATGTCTGGAAACGCCAGTCCACCATCACATCTAAAAAAAGGCAATGGCCTTCCTTTCCCCCCCCCCCCAGATAAACTGTACAAGTATCCGATTAAGTAATTTTAGGTCTTTCTGTTTTATTATAATTGGTCAATTTTGCATCAGATAGAGTAGTTTTGGGAAAGTCACCATTTTAATTAGATTCATTTTGCCAGATAATGTTAAATGAAACTTGGCCAAAGTATCTATATCGTATTTGATTTTTTCAAGAATTGACGGGTAATTAAGGTCATGCCATTCTTTACTATCTTTTGACAATTTAATCCCCAGATAATCAAAGGATGCTTTGGCCTCTTTGAAATTATGCAAATGGTATGAATCTTTAAGTTTATCTAACCAAAAAAATTCTGACTTAAATGTGTTTACTTTGTTGCCTGAAAATGCACTAAACTCTTGTAGGATTTGGATTAGTAACGGGATATTCCTGGCGGTATTGGCTATCAGCACTAATAGGTCATCAGCGTAGAGTAATGTCGTAGTCTTTCTGTGTCCTATTTTGATCCTTTCAATCTCTTTCCTTATATATATTACTAGGGGCTCTATGACCAGATTAAAAAGATAGGGGGAAAGTGGGCATCCCTGTCTAGAGCCTTTGAATAGGGGAAAATTTGTAGTGGGAGTGTCGTTGATCAATACAGAGGAATTGGAGGAATCATAGATTTACTGTATAAACGTTAGAAAAAAAACCTCAACTCCATACCTGGGAAGAGCTGAAAACAGGTGATCCCAGGAAATGGAGTCAAAGGCCTTCTCTGCGTCAATTGAGATTAACGCAGCATCAGGGCTTTTTGGAGTGTTTCTCCTCTGGGGGGAAAAATTGTTTAGAATCAATTGTAATTTCCGTAATTTGCATGGGGAATTTCTTCCTGGCATGAAGCCTACCTGTCCTTGTGAATAAGGGGGCAGATACTTGACGTAAGCCTTTTGGGAATAATACTCATCAGAATTTTATAATCACTGTTTAGAAGTGAAATCAGCCTGTGTGAGCTTATCTGCTCTGGGTCTTTATTTTTTTTTAAGATCAGGACAATTTGTGATGCAGTAAAATATCTAGAGGTTTAGCGTCAGTATAATAATTGTTAAAAAGTGAAACCACCGTTAGAACAATGTCTTCTAAAATAATTTTATAAAGTTCTATGTGGAGCTGATCCGGGCCTGCAGCTTTATTAAGTTTAATTCTTCCTGTTGGGCTTTTTCCAACTTTGGAGTGTGTATATTTTGCCAGAATTTATCTTTGCTTGCTAGGTCTATTTTCTCTTTTGAATACAGATCTCAGAAATATTGCAAGACTAAGTTGTTAATTTCATTTATATTAGTTATTCTACCCGTTGGGGTCTTAAGAGCTGTAATTATAAATTTCTTTTTTTAGATTTAGAAAGGTTGGCCGGGAATTTTCCTGCTTTCCCTCCGTGTCTGTAATAGAAGAACCTAGTTCTAAGTGCTTCTTGGGCTGATTTTTGCGCTAAAATTTTTTCTCTTTCCCTTTTGGCTTGCTGATACAAATCCCAAAATTATGTTAAGGGGTCACTTACATATGTGTTATAGGCATTACGTAGTTGATCAGCTAATTGAGAATCCCTCAATGTCATTTTCCTTTTTTTATATAACTAGGAAGGCCTTAATCTAACCCCTGATTACGGCCTTGAAAGATTGCCACAGCGTTTCTGTTTGTATTGATGGGGAGAAATTTATTTGGAAAAATTCTTTCCATTTTATTTTCAACCAAGCTTTACAGTTAACATTATCTGACAGGTATCTTGGGAAAAAAAAGCCTATTGTTATTGGCACCCTGTGTCTTTCTTAGTATAATATTCAAGGTTAAAATCGTGTGATCTGAGATGATTACCTCTTTGATGTCTGCGCCCATATCTAAGCCCATCATATTTTCAGATACAAAGAAATAATCTATCCTGGACATAGTTTGATATGAATGAGACTCACAGGTAAAACGCCTTAAATACGGATTCTGGATTCGCCAGATATCCTTAATGTGTAATAATCTAATAAAGTTTTTAAGTAATTTGGTCTCTTGTTTGCTGTCTTTGTGTTTTTGTATTAATTTGTTTTTTTGCACCCAGGCCTGTCTGGGGTTAACTGCCTATGACTCTGGGGAGAGAATGAGAGAGAGAGAGAGAGAGAGAGAGAGAGAAAGAGAGAGAGAGAGGGAGAGAGAGAGAGATTAAAGGGATACTAAAAACAAATATTTGCTTTCATGAATCTGATAGAGCATGCAGTTTGAAGCAACCTTCTAGTTTTCTCCTATCATCCATTTATCTTCATTCTCTTGCTATCTTTATTTGAAAAGCAATAATGAAATTTTTGAAGCCGTGACATTTTTGGTTCACAACCTGGGTTGTTCTTGCTGGTTGGTGGATAAATGCATCCACCATTAAACAAGTACTGCCAGTGTTATGAACAAAAAAAGTGTGGTCTCCTTAGTTTAGATGCCTTATTTTGCAAATATGCGGCTAGATTACGAGTTTTGCGGTATGAGTGAAAAAGCAGCGTTAAGCCTCACAACTCTGCTTTTTCACTACCACTGGTATTACGAGTCTTGCAGGTTTAAGGGCACTGCACACTTTTTTGGCCTTAACGCAAATTAACTTACGCAATTTGCGTAAAGTTCTTTTTCAATGGGACTTCCTTTGCGCCGGTATTACGAGTCTGCCTGGGAGGCCAAAAAGTAAGCGGTACACCCTATACCACCAAGATCAATACCGTAAACTGAAAGTCAGTAGTTATGAGTCTTACGTTACAAAGCTGTAGCATAAAATTCATAACTAAAGTGCTAAAAAGCACACTAACACCCACAAACTATATATTAACCCATAAACTGAGGACCTCCCGCATCGCAACCACTAAAATAAAATTATTAACCCCTAATCTGCCGCTCCGGACATCGCCACCACTATAATAAACATATTAACCCCTAAACCGCCACACTCCCGCCTCGCAAACACTAGTTAAATATTATTAACCCCTAATCTGCTGTCCCTAACATCGTCGCAACCTACATTACAGTTATTAACCCCTAATCTGCCGCCCCCAACTTTGCCGCCACCTACCTACATTTATTAACCCCTAAACCTAAGTCTAACCTTAACCCCAACAACCCCTAGCTTAAATATAATTAAAATAAATCTATATAAAACCTACTATCATTACCTAAATAATACCTATTTAAAACTAAATACTTTCTTGTAAAATAAACCCTAAGCTAGCAACAATATAACATATAGTTACATTGTATCTAGCTTAGGTTTTATTTTTATTTCACAGGCAAGTTTGTATTTATTTTAACTAGGTAGAATAGTTACTCAATAGTTATTAACTATTTACTAACTACCTAGCTAAAATAAAAACAAATTTACCTGGAAATAAAACCTAACCTGTCTTACACTAACACCTAACCTTACACTACAATTAAATAAATTACCTAAATTAAATACAATTACCTAAAGACATTATCAGATATTTAAACTAATTACACCTAATCTAATAGCCCTATCAAAATAAAAAAGCCCCCCCCCCCCCCCCCCAAAATAAAAAAAACCCTAGCCTAAACCCACCACCCACACAACCAAACCCCCTAAATAAAATCATATCTAAAAAACCTAAGCTCCCCATTGCCCTGAAAAGGGCATTTGGATGGGCATTGCCTTTAAAATGGCATTTAGCTCTATTGCAGCCCAAAAGCCCTAATCTAAAAATAAAACCCACCCAAAAAACCCTTAAAAAAAAAACTAACACTAACCCCCGAAGATCCACTTACAGTTTTGAAGAGCGAACATTCATCCTCAACGAAGACAGGAGAAGTCTTCATCCAAGCGGCAAGAAGTCCTCAACGAAGCCGGGAGAAGTCTTCATCCAAGCCGGCAGAAGTGGTCCTCCAGACGAATGAAGGTTCCTTTAAATGACGTCATCCAAGATGGCGTCCTTTGAATTCAGATTGGCTGATCTAATCAGCCAATAGGATTGAGCTCACATTCTATTGGCGATGTCGGGGGGGCGGCAGATTAGGGGTTAATAAGTGTAATGTAGGTGTTGGCGATGTCGGGGACAGCAGATTAGGGGTGTTTAGGCTCAGAGTTTATGTTAGAGTGTTAGGTGTAAACATACATTTAGTTTCCCCATAGGAATCAATGGGGCAGCGTTACTGAGCTTTACGCTGCTTTATTGCAGGTGTTAGACTTTTTTATCAGCCGGCTCTCCCCATTGATGTCTATGGGGAAATTGTGCACGAGCACGTAAAACCAGCTCACCGCAGCTTTCAGCAGCGCTGGTATTGGAGTGCGGTGTGGAGCTCAATTTTGCTCTACGCTCACTTCTTGCCTGATAACGCCTGGCTTATGAAAACCTGTAATACCAGCGTTGTAGGTAAGTGAGCGGTGCAAATAACTTTCAAGTTAGTACCGCACCCCTCATAACGCAAAACTCATAATCTAGCCGAAAGATAGCAAGAGAACGAATAAATTTGTAATATTAGTAAATTAGAAAATTGCTTTAAATTGCATGCTCTATCTGAATCATAAAAGAAAATATTTGTGTTCAGTGTCCCTTTAACTACATAGGTTTTTCAGAAAAGAATAGAAGAGAAGGAATCTATTTACATAATAGAATTAAATTAGTAGTTTACTATCACATGCTATTTATTAATCATGAAATAACTATTTTGGATTCATGTAAACTTTTAATAGAACTGCGTTGTTTATGCAAAACTCGTGACTATCTATTTAATGGTTTATCTATTTTTTGTAAACAATAAAAACTCTGGTGTAGATTGACCCCTTAATAAACAGAGCAAAGTATATCTTACCCATGACATGACGTTGAACAACAAGCATTTGTAACATGTGTATTATGTAAATAAAATAAAAACAAACAAATTCAGAATATAATTTATTCATATTATAATCTTAAAACAAAACAACAACAAAATTTAACAAGCATAATCAAAATTAAATTATAAATTATATATTAAATAAATTAAGCTAAAAAAACAACTAAGCATTCTAATCTTTTGAACGCTTAGAGGCAGTGGGAGATTGGAAAGGTGATCTCTCCCTTGATGACCGGCGATGTATCAGCATAAAGAGATTGTGGTTAAAATGCCGGTTGTCTTCATCTGCCCTCTCCCTGCGCTCCAATACACCCTGCTCTATAGCTACCCTGGCCCTGTCTACCGCTAACCTCTCCCTATCAAAATTTGACCTATCACTATAGCTCTGTTTTTCTTATATTTTTCCCTCTCTAAATCTATTCTTCCACTTTCTATTCTCAGTCTTTCCTTGTCTAACTCTATACCCCTCTCTATGATCTGCCCCTTTTGCTCGACAGATAATCTCAATTCCCCATGCAACTCCCGGTGATCAACCCTGTACTGCCTGGCCAGATTCAACATTTCATGAACTGCTTCATCTTCATTTAGTTGAAGCTGTTTGGGTCCAGGATCAGCACGGCCATGAGCTGCTAAGGCAGGGGCAGTAGGGGTACCAGGGTCCAGAGCAGCTGGGTCTTCTGGGGCAGGAGGGGCAGCATGGGTGAGAGCATCTGGATCCGATGTTTCCTGGGAGATTTCCTGCTCCTGTAATTCATGAGATAGGTTCTCTCCCAGGAACAACTCCTCATCCACAATTGCTCTCATCTCTCGAAGACACACGGTGATCTCCTCAGACACTTCCTGTGCACGTCCGGTATCTAAAGAAAAGGTAAAATACAAATATTATAATCACACGTAATTTAAAGTGAAAGATTAAAGGCATATGAAAGTAAACATATCGCTTTCATGATTCATATATTCAATATAAATGTAAGACACTGTAGTTTAACATGCACAATTCTGATAGTTAATGTTATCTTAAAGGGATATTCCATCAAAGGTTAGAATCCACATGAATGCATTTCATTTTTGAATCTAAGCATTTTTGCAATATACATGTATTAACAATAGTGCTTCTAATAAAAGCTATAGCATGCTCCAGCCATGTCGTCGGAGAGATCAGATGAGTAGGTGGCTGATACATAATGTAAGAAATTATCATATCATGTTTTAACACTTCAATTTTTAAAATTAATTGTTATAACATATTTTATTTTGTATTTTTATTACAGCTCAATATCAGGGGACCCAGAAAGACCCCTTCCTGCCGCAAATATTTGCCCAATTTAGACAGGGGCTGCAAATTGTTGCGGGTGCGGTTCATGGAATACAGGAGGCATTAAGGGATTATTAATGATTTTATATTTATTTTTATTTATTTTAAAAAATGTTATCAATATGTTTTTATTGTTTTTGTTTATAAAAATAAATAATAATAAATATATAGTTAAGAAAAATAATGGTGTCGCTGTATTACTTTAAGTATTATCTTAAAGAAACATATATGTTTAATTATATATATAGAATGCAATGTTGTTGATTATTATTTGGTTTGATATATATTTAATTTATCTTTATTATTTTTTATATCCTTTGATGAGGAGCATATTTAAATAAAGTATATAGCTACTGATTGATGTCTGCACATAGATGACTCATGTGATTGGCTTGCACATGTGCATTGCTATTTTGAATAAATAGGATATCTGAGGAATAATAGAAGTGAAAAGGATTAATGTTGCTTGAGATTGTCTTGTCTAACTGCATAATGAAATAACATACATGAGTTTGATGTCCCTTTAAGATCATAACTAACATTCTTTGAAATGTAACAATTAATTAACTAATGCTTCACATAACGTTTTATTTTCAATTATTATTGATCTGATTAATAATATATTTACAATATCTACAAATAGTCGTATGAATAAATACAGAGATATGAAAGACAACATTGCTTTATTCAAACAATACTATATTGAGGGACATGTAAACATTTTTTAAAAATTGACATAATAAATATATATACACACGCACATATATATATATGGGTCTGAGGAAGGGGTGAATGCCCCGAAACGTCACTACATAGTAAAGAGTGTTGTGTTTTAAATCCAGTGAGTGCATATTTATAGTGCTCTACATATATATATATATATATATATATACACATCTATTTCGAAATATATATATATATATATATATATATATATATATATATATATATAAATATATGTATATATTATTTATTTATATATATATTTTTTATATATAGATATATACTGTATATATATATATATATAGATAGATAGATAGATAGATATATATATATAGATAGATAGATATATAGATAGATATAGATATATATGTGTATATGTGTATATATGTGTATATGTGTATATATGTGTATATGTGTATATATGTGTATATATGTGTATATGTGTGTATATTTGTATATTTTTATATATATATATATATATATATATATATATATATATATATATATATATATATATATATATATTAATATATATATATATATTAATATATATCTCAATGAGTTTATTAGAAGATATATGTACAATGGTATGAATAAAGTTGCAATAAGAAGACTAAAATGTCTTCATTTGATAGATATTCAGGGTAAAGAATTAGATAGATAAGGAAATTCGCAACATCGATGACTCTTATTTATGAAAAGTCTGATGCTCAGTGCGCTGCTCATCGCGCCGTACTTGACGCGCGTGTTTTTGACCGAATTTTTGATAAATAAGGCCATCATATGCAGATCCGCGGCAGCGATGTCTGGCAATGTCCAAGAATATTCAGTCCTCACGCTCTGAGCAGGCGGACAGACATCGCTGCAATTCAACCCGATCGAGTACGATCGGGTTGATTGACACCCCCCTGCTGACGGCAAATCTGCAAGGGGGCGGCGTTGGTGCAATGCTGAATACGTAATGGTGCAATGGTCCAACAGACCTTTGTTAAATAGGCCCCAATGTTTCTTCACATTTATCTAGTTATTCAGGTACTCTGTGTACTAGTTAGACATGTGCACAAGCAAAATATTTGGTTTGGTCGAATCTTTAATTCCGAATATTCAAAATACTTTGTATTTAGAATATTTGGCGCTTGTGCTGTTCGGTATTAGTCTGGTTTTAAATTAAATAAATATAGACCATTCGTGGAACATTTACATTCATTAAATGAATGTACATCTTCCACTGCTACAGGTGAAAAGACTGATCTAAGTGCACTGGAGAGAAGCGGGTTAGCGCGGCTCTCTGGAGCTCTTAGGTGAATATTTTTTGTCTGTTGTCACTATCCTGGTTGGACAGGTTCCCTGGTTGAGAACATTACCTACCCAGAAAATGATAAAAACTTAGCTCAATTGTTGCAAGTGATGGGGAACCCCTATAAAATGCGGGGGAGGGGAATTTTCAAAAATGATGTTTAACAGAATTGTAGTGAATGGCAAAACTGTGGTTTGTGACTTCTGAGAGATTACCATTGTACACTTCTACAAGTAAGACATTTTTTTTTATAAAAGTATTTTTATAACACAGCATGCAAATCACTACAGAATATATTACAGCTATAAAGATCTGCAGTTCCTAAATAATTCAGGCTGCCCTATTGTTTTCATATAAAAAACAACAATCATACATCCATGGAAAACATATTTGTTTCATTCAGCTACTAGAGTAATAAAAAATAACTTGGGGAAATTCTCGGAAATTTCAATTGGTCAAATTAATTATATATTACAAAAGCCAATTAATAGATTGTCAACTGTACATTTCTGATAGATTTTCTATGATTCTTTACATCTTTACATATAAAAAAAAGAAAATTATGTTCACAAGTCCCTTATGACAATAGAGCTCCTAATTACATTGACTGCATATAATTGATCTGCATTGCTATTTCTGTGTATTCTTTTCACACTATATAATGTTCATGTCAACTGAATGCTAAAATGAACAGATTTACACTATTTCTTGCATCGTTTATAAAAAATACGACAAGCAGCCCCATCAACAAACGAACAATTGAATGTGTTTTGTTCTCTGGATGGGAAAGAATCGTATTTACACTATTTAACCCTTTAACTGCCAAGCCATTTCCACTCATGTGCTGAACTGTTTTGAAGTTTCTAGATGGGGGACACATTTAACCCTTACAGTAGGCCACTTTCAGTGATAAACTAGCACATTTTAACATATTGAGGCCTACTTATCAAGCAGTCAACTGTGCTGCATTCGACGGCACCAATACGCTCGCCTGACATCGTCTAACATCGCGGCCACGGACCTGAATACGCTCTCCATATTTATATAAAAAGCTGTCAAAATTGATCTTGCTGCTATTCAGCTTTTTCCCAGCGTTATTTATATACTGTCACTAAGCACCACCACTATACTAAACTGTTTAACCCCTATGCTAACTAAATAAAGTTATAAACCCCTATCCCGCCGCTCCCAGAGCCCACCACAACTGTAATAAACTTATTAACCACTATTCTACCGCTCCCCGCCGCCGCCGCAACTAACTAAATGTATTAACCCCTATCCCTCCGCTCCCGGAGCCCACTGCAACTAAATAAATGAATTAACCCCTAAACCCCTGGCCTCCCACATCACTACCACTTACTAAACCTATTAACCCCTAAACCGCCAGCCCCCCACATCGCCATAAACTAAATTAACCTATTAACCCCTAAACCTAACAACCCGCTAACTTTATATTAAATATTAACTAATCCCTATCTTATAATAAATTAAAACTTACCTTTAGATTTAAATTAAACTATATTAAACTACTAAATAACCTACCCTATCTATTATACTAAAATTACAATAAACTATATTAAACTATTAATTAATCTACCCTAACTGTTATACTAAAATTACCTTAAACTTCAAATTAAATTAAATATATTATATAGTTAAAAACCTAACCATACTCAAATAATTTAAATCTACTATTAAACATTACAAAGTTACAAAAAACTTACAACTAAGTTACACAAAAAAAACTAACAACTAAGTTACACAAAATGAAAAACACTAAGTTACACAAAAAAAATGTATCAAATATTTAAACTAATTACAACTAATCTAAGAGCCCTATGAAAATAAAAAAGCCCCCCCAAAATAAAAAAAACACCCTAGCCTACAATAAACTAACAATGGCCTTTAAAAGGGCCTTTTGCATGGCATTTTACCTGTAAAAAAATACAAACACCCCCCAACAGTAAATACCCTTAAAAGGGCATTTAGCTCTTTTTCCTTGCCCAAACCCTAAGCTAAAAATAAAACCCAGTTAATAAACCCTTAAAAAAAACCTAACACTAACCCCCGAAGATCCACTTACAGTTTCGCATTCTATTGGCTGATTGGATCAGCCAATAGGATGAAAGCTCAATCCTATTGGCTGATTGCAACAGCCAATAGGATTTTTTCAACCTTAATTCCAATTGGCTGAATTCTATCAGCCAATTGGAATCTAAGGGACGCCATCTTGGATGACGTCATTTAAAGGAACCTTCATTTGGAAGAAGACGTCGAAAGAAAAGGATGCTCCGCACCAGATGGATGAAGATAGAAGCTGCCGTCTGGATGAAGACTTCTGCCGGCTTGGATGAAAACTTCGGCCCACTTGGATGAATACTTCTGCCGGCTTCGCTAAGGACTTCTGCCGCTTGGTTGAGGATGGATGTCGGGTCTTCAGAAACTGTAAGTGGATCTTTGGAGATTAGTGTTAGGTTTTTTTAAGGGTTTATTGGGTGTATTTTATTTTTAGCTTAGGGTTTGGGCAAGGAAAAAGAGCTAAATGCCCTTTTAAGGGCAATGCCCATCCAAATGCCCTTTTCAGGGCAATGGGGATCTTAGTTTTTTTTAGATTAGGTTTTTATTTGGGGGGGTTGGTCGTGTGGGTAGTGGGTTTTACTGTTGGGAGGTTGTTTGTATTTTTTTTACAGGTAAAAGAGCCGATTTCTTTGGGACAGTGCCCCGAAAAAGGCCCTTTTAAGGGCCATTGGTAGTTTATTGTAGGCTAGGGTTTTATTTATTTTGGGGGGGCTTTTTTATTTTCATAGGGCTCTTAGATTAGGTGTAATTAGTTTAAATATTTGATAATTTATTTTTTATTTTGTGTAATTTAGTGTTTATTTTTTTTGTAACTTAGTGTTTGTTATTTTGTGTAACTTAGTTGTTAGTTTTTTTGTAATTTTTAATAGTAGATTTAAATTATTTGAGTAGGGTTAGGTTTTTAAATATGTAATATTGTTAATTTAATTTGTAGTTTAATGTAATTTTAGTATAACAGTTAGGGTAGATTAATTATTAGTTTAATATAGTTTAATGTAATCTTAGTATAACGGTTAGGGTAGGTTAATTAATAGTTTAATATAGTTTAATTTAAATCTAAAGGTAAGTTTAAATTTATTATAAGATAGGGATGAGTTAATATTTAATGTAAAGTTAAGTGGTTGTTAGGTTTAGGGGTTAATAGGTTAATTTAGTTTATGGCGATGGGGGGGGCTGGGGGTTTAGGGGTTAATAGGTTTAGTAAGTGGTACTGATGTGGGAGGCCAGGGGTTTAGGGGTTAATAACTTTATTTAGTTGTGGTGGACTCCGGGAGCGGCGGGATAGGGTTAATACTTTTATGTAGGTGGCGGCGGTGGCGGGACGGCAGATTAGGGGTTAATAAGTATAATGTAGGTGGCGGCGGTGTCGGGGCGGCAGATTAGGGGTTAATAAGTATAATGTAGGTGACAGCGGTGTCGGAGCGGCAGATTAGGGGTGTTTAGACTCGGGGTATATGTTAGGGTGTTAGGTGTAAACATAACTTTTATTCTCCCATAGGAATCAATGGGATATCGGGCAGCAGCGAACATAAGTTTTCGCTGCTTTGAGACTCCCATTGATTCCTATGGCATCCGCTGCCTCCAGGGCGGTGGATTGAAAACCAGGTACGCTGGGTCGGAATAGTGGCGAGCGTACCTGGTAGATATTTGATAACTAGCAAAACTAGTCAGATTGTGCCGAATTTGTATTCGTAACATCCGTAATGACGTAAGCATCGATCTGTGTCGGACTGAGACCAGCGGATCCTATGTAACGTCACAGATTTCAACTTTTACCGGTCTGTAGGCTTTGATAAATGAGGCAATTCAAGCTCGCCACAATTACGCTGCAGAATTTCAGCGTATTTGCGGTTGACGGCTTGATAAATAGGCCTCATTGTGTTCTTCCAGCAAACCCAGCAGATTCACTTTATTCCATTATTTTATCTATATATTATGGCATGTAAGAACTGTACAATAAAAACTGTAAAAAAAACCTGCATATTTTTATTAAAATTTTAATAAATAAGGTCGTAAATAATAGTGTGTTTTTTGCAAACTCTTAAGAAAAAAAAGGAGTTAAAGGAGTCTTATAAATAGGGGACTTTGGGTGTTGTTATATTATTATTATTATTATCATTTATTTGTATAGCGCCGCCAAAATAATAGGGGTATACAATGACAAGGATTTGTGATAAAATACAAAACATAACTAAACAAATCTAGTACAGGAGGAAGAGGGCCCTGCTCCGGAGAGCTCACAGTCTACAGGTTTAGGGTGCAGAGACATAAGGTTGGGGTAGCTTGTTACATCAGTTGTAGTTGCAACAGTGAGTCAGGCAGTTCATTTATTAGTTTGGTTCGGATGAGGGATGGAGGAGAGATAGTAAGCCTCTCTGAATAGGTGGGTTTTCAAGGGTGTCTGAAGCTATACAAGGTTGAAGACAGTCTTATGGAGCGGGGTAGAGAGTTCCAGAGGACAGGAGCAGCACGTGCAAAGTCTTGGAGGCAGGAGTGGGACGTAGAGATAACAGGAGTGGAGAGACGTAGGTCAGAGGTTGATCGGCATGGGGAATATTTCACGATGAGGAAATATAGTTGGGAGCTAGACTGTTTAGTGCTTTGTAAGTTAGGGTTAATACTTTAAATTGTATTCTGGAGTGTATGGGGAGCCAGTGTAGAGACTGGCAGAGTGGAGCAACTGATGTAGATCGGCGACTTAGGTGGATGAGTCTAGCAGAAGCATTCATAATATATTGGAGGGAGGAGAGACGGTGTTTTGGAAGGCCATTTTGGAGTAGATTGCAATAATCAATGCGTGACAAAATAAGGCAATTAATTATTTTTGTAGTTTTTTGAGTAAGGAAGGGATGAATTCGGGAAATGTTGCTTAGGTGTGAATGGCAGGATTTGATAAGTGCTTGTATATGTGGGTTGAATGTGAGCTCTGAGTCTAGTGTGACCCCCAAGACAGAGGACCTGGGGTGAGGTGTTGAGAATAGAGTCTCCAACCGTCAGAGAAATGTCAGGTGTTGGATGCCTCGAAGAGTGGGGAATAAGAAGCAGTTCAGTTTTGGACAGATTGAGTTGGAGGTAGTGTGAAGACATCCAAGAGTAAATTGCTGAGAGGCAGTCAGAAATCTGGTTGAGTAAAGAGGGAGAGATATCAGG
>NC_069503.1:1131906200-1131993303 GCF_027579735.1 Bombina bombina
AGGGCGTGTCTAGGCAGCAACCAGCACGGCCGCAAAATCAGAAGCTCGGTGAGGATGATAGAGAAAACGTCCGTTTATCTCAGGATCCTAGCAGCATCCACAATTAAGTAATATAGTGCTGGGAACCCTGATCCTTGAAGTATTTGATCTGTTAATATTAGCTGCATCCAAGCCTTGCAAGCTTTGATCTGGTCTGCCGAGTGCTCAGAAGGTGGCCTAACTTGAGAATCTCTATCCCCCCCCATGGTAACCCAGGTTAAGCTAAGATACACCGCTTACCATAACACATTAGAGGCTGAAAATATATGGTACCTGACTCCTACTAAGATGGAGTTAGCTGTATCTCTCCTGCAAGATTTGTGCTCCTGTCTAGACCAACATCATGCGAGCTGCGTCAACATGCTTATATCTACAGTAAACATCCCTGCTGATATGGTTCATACCAATGGTGGCATGGATGGCCTGCTTACCTGGTGCTGTAGGGCCCCAGCGTACGCTCCCATTTGAGTCAAGAACTTTGCAGTCATGCAACACCCTGGAAGAGGTCCCAGAATGACTTAGGCATACAAACAACCGGAGAGTTAAAATATAAGCATCAGCAATCCTTATCAAAGGTCTTTGCCTGGATGTATTGGTAGAGGTATTTGCAGCAGAAATAGTAAGGTTCTTATGCCACTTTATAGATCATTAGTTAGGCCTCATCTTGAGTATTGTGTGCAGTTCTGGAGGCCATATCTTCAGAAGGATATTAACAAACTTGAATCTGTGCAAAGGAGGGCTACCAAAATGGTACATGGTCTAAAAAATAAAACTTACCAGGATAGGCTCAATGACCTAAATATGTATAGCTTAGAGGAGAGAAGGGAAAGAGGTGATATGATAGCAACTTTCAAGTACATTAAAGGGTTTAGTAAAACTGAGGCTGTGGGTATTTTACATAAAATGGAAAATTCAAGAACAAGGGGTCATGAGCTCAAGCTAAAGGGTAGTAGATTCAGGAGTAATTTGAGGAAGCACTTCTTTACAGAAAGAGTGATTGATTTATGGAATAAACTTCCTCAAGAGGTAGTAGCAACAAACACTGTGGGGGACTTTAAAAATGCATGGGACAAGCATAGGGCTATCCTACGAACTAGATAAGTTTATACTGTTAGGTAAGGTGGGGCAGACTTGCTGGGCCTATGGCTCTTATCTGCCGTCAATATCTATGTTTCTATGTTTCTATGTCTTTCAACAAGACCCTAATATTCAGCTGTCGGGTCTAGGTGGCATGGGACCTATGAACACCCTAGTAGTTTATGATGTAACCTTGACACTGAAGCAACCCAGGATACTTTACGCTGTTTCTTGAAGATCTGGAGTAGGGTGATTGCCTAAGGGATCTAGAGCGGAAACCGGATTGACTCTACATAGACTAGGATGGTATACCGTTCTATCCCCAACAAAATATACCGTTCTATCCCCAACTAAAGACCGCTGCTCCATAACCCTGTCCGCCTGCTCTGAGCAGGCAGACAGACATCTCCGCAATTCAACCCGAGTACGATCTGGTTGATTGACACCTCCCATCTGCAGGGGGCGGCATTGCACCAGCAGCTCACAAGAGCTGCTGGTGCAATGCTGAATACTGAGAGCGTATTGCTCTCCGCATTCAGCGAGGTCTGGTGGACCTGATCCGCACTGTCGGATCAGGTCCGCCAGACCTTTGATAATTATCCCCATAAGACTTTTCTTGCTTGAAGACTTATAGTTTGCATGCCGAGTTACCTAGCCTTTAGCTTATAGATTATTGATACGGCCCTCAGATGAAGGCCCTATGGCCTGAAGAGTGCGGACTCATGGTTCTAGACACTTCAATACCAATCTTAAACATTAGTTGAATAGCATTAGCTCATAGAGTTTGAATAGATGTGCCATGTTATCCCTATTTAGTTAAGCAGATAGGTTAATTCAGCTCATGTTTTCCATGTTTGTATAAATGTGCTCTAAAAAAGTAGCAGATATTCTCTTAATTTGCTTTGCCATAGGAAGTTCCAAATCATATTAAATGTAAACCCTTATAACTATGTCAATATCTGATAGATGTCAACATCTACTTTATTCTCAATCTCAACCATCAATAGTCATAAATAATATATCTAAGCTTTCCTCCAGTACACATTTTATTCACTTATAGACCTGAGAGAAGCTTTAGCTTTACAAAAGAGTATTGGTATATCTTAATAATTGCAAACTGGTCATTTTGCAGTACTAGCCACACATGCCTTATTCTAGCAATTAAGAGCTATCTGAAATCCTTTAGAAAACCAACTAATCGACTGGGCTAGAAATCATTTAGCTTATTTTAGCATTTTTCTATTTGAGGGCTCTCAATTTATGTATAATTTTCTCATAATTACAAAGATAAGATATCTTTGAACTCCAGAGCTCACAGTTTAAGGCTATTTAAGTGTATGGAAACATGGTGCCAGATTTAATCATTTTTGTGGGTTCCCTGATAGTGCCTCACAAAACCTTAATAAAATAATATTTATAACAAAATAAAAAATAAGGGGCATTGGGGGTCTCCAGGTCTTTTTGACAGGCTGTTATATGTACTAGAGACCCCCTTATTAAAAAAAGTGTATTTTTAACTATAGTTTTTAAAATATGTGCACTATATACCCCCATATTACCCATCATTTGAAAATAGGTCTTGGGGGTTTCTAGGGCTTAAGGGAGCTAAAATCGAGGGGTTTGAATACTTACACCCCTATCCAGCACCCTTAAACTCTTCTAAAAACGTCCTGGTCTCCAGATTGATGACATCACCACACTGATACATAGTGACTTCTGTGTCAACCAATAATTATGTAAGTTCCACTTTTTGTTCTTGGCCAATCCTGACCCCATTAGAGTAGACAGGTACTTGCCAGTCATTTTTTTTTTTTTTTTGCATGACGCTCATTCAGCTTGCTGCCTGCTTGCCCTGCCAGTTCTATTATTAACATACAGTTACAAACAGGGTGCCTAATTTTCTAAACTTTGTTGAAATGGTGAGAAATATAATACCGGCTATTATATGTTGCCCCTTACACCCACAGCCGGCCCTTTGAGACACCTTTTATTTTATCCAGCGAGACCAGTTTACTATAACAAAACATGCATGCGAATATTTTAGAAACACAAACATTTCTAAAAACCATTTTGCCAACATGTTTACTGCTCTTGTAATTAAGCAGTTCTCGCTATGCGAGACAACAAGGAATGGGCACCTAATACAAGTATAGATGTTAATGAATGAACGTTCTCTTGATCTGGAGGAAAAGGTGGGAACAAAATATCTCCTTTACAATGGGGCAGCTCAGCACCTATAAATCTAGCAACAAATCTAGGCCAAAGTTAAGCACAAGAAAAAATACCATTTAAGATTGGCTCAAATTAATATGTAATTGACATTTACATCAAACTAGTAATAATAATTGAAAATATAAGCAATTTAATTCGTTTTTTTTCTATATCATGTGTAATCATGTTTTTTTTTTTTTTTTTTTTTTTTAAAGTGGGGGGATAGGTGTTACATAGTTAAGTAGTTTGCATTGGGGGATTGTGGGGGTGTAGGGGTTAATAGGTTAGGGGGCTTATTGCGTTAGGGGGCTGTGGTGATTTGGGGGTTAATAGTTTAGGTGGTGGTTAGGTCTTTAGGTAATGTCAGATAAGGGTTTAATAGTGTAGTTTCCGCTTGGCTTGAGGGCGCGTAAGGGGTTAATAGTTTATTTTAACATTGCATTTATATACAATGTTACAATGATATGTATGGTATATAATTTAATATGCAGTTACTGTATTTTGTCTCTTATTATGGTATACATAGATATATATATATTAAATAATATATTTAAGTTTAAAATAATAAAATGAACAAGCCAAAATCACTACATATTAAATTAAATACAATACAGTACTAAAATAATGTGCATTATACACGACAATGCATATCATTTTAATATTGTATATAAATGTAGAGACATAGCTCCTATAGTTATAATTGTTTTTTTTTGTACACTTCATTAGTCAGGTAGATTGCAGACATTACGTGCAAGATTACATATGCGGCGCCGCCCGCAAAAGCCGGCAACGCCGTTTTTTACGTGGTTTTGGTATCACATATACGGCGCCGCATATAAATGTGGCGCATATATTTCACCCGTCGCCAGCAATTTTTACTCCTATAAGCTAACATAGAACTGTGTCGCAAATCGGTATCAGAAATTCAGCACAAGGACTTACGCGGCGAAAATGCAAACCTTTTACTACATTTTCACCTCGCCACACATAGGCAGGCACAGCAAGCTTGCGCAGATTATGAAAGTACCATAACTCCCGTAACTGGCTGAAAATATTAACTAACACCTAACACATGCACAATATATCTACCTGTCAACCGCCAACCCCCACCACAATAACTAATAAAGTATATTAACTCCTAATCCACCATTCACCCACATCGCAATAAACATAATAAATGTATTAACCCCTAATTTGCCATTCATCCACATCGCAATCTACCTAATAAAACTATTAACCTCTAATCCGCCATTCACCCACATCGCAATAAACCTAATTAATCTATTAACCCCTAAAACGCCAAACCCCCACATCGCAATAAACCTAACTTAATTACTAAGCCCCCTAACCTAATACCCCCTAAATTAACCCCAAATTACAAAAAAAAAAAATACTAAATTACAATTAAAATAAAAAATCCTAACAGTACTTAAAAAAAAAACTAAGATTAAATTAAAATAATCAAAAATTACAAAAGATAAAAAAAGTCTAACCGTACAGAAAATAATAAACCAAATTATCAAAAATAAGAAAATTAAACCTAATCCCTATAAAAATAAAAAAGCCCCCCAAAATAAAAAAAATTCTAATCTAATACTAAACTAACAATAGCCCTTCAAAGGGCTTTTTGTAGGGCATTGCCCTAAGTTAAACAGCATTTTTGCATTAAAAAAAAATAATAAGTCCCCCCCTCTAACATTAAAACCCCCCACCCACCAAACCCCCAAAATAAAAAACCTAACACTAAAAAATCCTAAACTATCTATTTGTATGGACATTGCCATTAAAAGGGCATTCGGCTCTTTTTCTGCCCTTAAAAGGGCATTTAGCTCTTTTACAAGTGCCCATTAAATCCCTAATCTAAAAAAAAAAGAAAAAAAAAATCCTAACTCTAAGACCCAAATAGGTACTCACCATTCCTGAAGTCCCGCAGAGGTCCTCTTCCAAACGGCGGTGAAGTCTTCTTGGAATCGGCGACATCTTCCATCTTCATCCAGGACCAAGCCGGCGCAGATCGGAGATGACCGCAGAACTGAAGACCGGCAACTGCGGAACTGAAGACCGGCGACCGCGGAGCCATGGAGCGTCGAGGATGCTCTTCGTACGATCACTGATGAGAGCTACTGAAATCCTATTAGCTGATTTGAATTTAAGTTTCTAATGTGCCGTAAGTCACTGGCGACTCCAGAAATTTGTATTTACGCACATTTCTGGACATCGCTAGTTTATCTGACTTTCGGAACTTTATGAACTGCCGGCGGGGTTACGATGAAGCCTGCGTTGCATATGTAATCTCACCCTACTTAGGTGTAGGCGTTCTGTGGGAGTTAGCTGGGCGTATCAGGGTGAGTATAGGGAACACATGATGTAGGTGTGGGAGTTATTTGGGCATTTCAGGGGAGTGTAGTTAAAATGTGACGTAGGTGTAGGCGGTATTAGGGAGTTAGCTTAGCATTCCAGGGGGAGTATAGATAAAATATGACACAGGTGTAGTGGTATTAGCATGTTAGCTTAGCATTCCAGGGGGAGTATAGATAAATATGACATAGGTGTAGTGGTATTAGCATGTTAACTTAGCATTCCAGGGGGAGTATAGATAAATATGACATAGGTGTAGGTGGTATTAGGGTGTTAGCTTAGCATTCCAGGGGGAGTATAGATAAAATATGACACAGGTGTAGTGGTATTAGCGTGTTAGCTTAGCATTCCAGGGGAGTATAGATGAACAAAGCCAGATTGGAGTTTGCCAAAACTTACCTGAGGAAGCCAAAATCCTTTTGGGAGAATGTGCTGTGGACAGATGAAATAAAACTGCAGCTTTTTGGTAAAGCCCATCATACTACTGTGTTCAGAAAAAGAAATGAGGCTTTTAATGAAAAGAATACAGTCCCTACAGTCAAACATGGAGGTTCACTGATGTTTTGGGGTTGCTTTGCTGCTTCAGGCACTGGATGTCTTGACTGTGTGCATGGCATTGTGAAATCTGAACACTACCAATGAATTCTGTGGTGCAATGTAGGGCCCAGTGTCAGAAAGTTGGGTCTCCGTCAGAGGTTATGGGTCTACAGCAGGACAATGACCCAACACACAAGTAAAAAAACACCCAGAAATGGTTTAAGACAAAGCGCTGGAGAGTACTGAACTGGTCAGCAATGAGTCCAGATCTCAATCCCATAGAGCACCTGTGGAGAGATCTCAAAACAGCAGTTGGGAAAAGAAACCCTTAAAATCTGAGAGACCTTAAGCAGTTGGCAAAAGAATGGTCCAAAATTCCAGTAGAGCGGTGCAAGAAACTAATTGATGCTTACAGGAAGCGATTGATTTCAGTTATTTTTTTCAAGGGGTGTGCTACCAAACACTAAATTAAGTGTGCCAATCATTTTTTCCAGTCCATTTTTTGAGTTTTGCGTGGAATGTGTCAGATTTTTTTTTTCCACTTTTTTTGTGTCATACCAATAAAAATAAAGGAAATAAACATGAGAATTCCTAAACATGTGTAATTGCAACAATTTTCTAGGTGAAGTGGTGCATTATCTGACAGAAATGCAGGCATGCCAATATTTTTGGCCATGACTATATATATATATATATATATATATATTATACTGTATATATTCTTATCCCCCCCCCCCCAGATATTTTTTCTTGATTCATCACTACCCTCATATATTTGTTAATATTTTGTAGTTTTTATAGTATATTATTTTCACATTTTTGCTTTTGTGTTTAAGGATACCATAATATTTTATTGGAGGTTTAGGGTTTACAGTATTATTTATTTTGTGCTTATATCAGTTGAAACTACCCATTAATTTAGTTTTTTATTTTATTTTTGCAGTATATCAAATAATTAATGTGGGTAGCTTTTAACATTTGATTACATCACCATTTCATAGCTTTACTTAATTATCTTGTATATATATATATATATATATATATATATATATATATATATATATATATATATATATATATATGTGTGTGTGTGTGTGTGTGTGTTTATGTGTGTGTAACTGTTACATAAATATAAATTTATGCATATATATATATATACACACGCACATATATATAAACACACACACACATATACTGTATATATATATATATATATATATATATACTGTATATATATAAATACACACACACACACATATATATATATATATATATATATATATATATATAAACACACACACACACATATATATATATATATACACACACACATAAACACACTCAGACACACACAGACATATATATATATATATATATATATATATATATATTATATATATATATACACACACACATATATATATATATATATATACACAAACACACACAAACAAACACAATCACACACATATATATATTATATATATACATATACACAAACACAATCACACACATATGTGTATATATATATATATATATATATATATATACACACACACACACACACTTAGCTTTGTATTTATTTCCCATACTATCTTTGTCATGTAAATTATGGTTTAGAGTCATGGATACACCTGCATAATATATATTCCCTAATCTATAAGTGGCAGCATCTTGCGATTAATTGGGCACATACATTATATCTGTGTAACTACATTTCTTCATACATGAAAGGATTCAACTGTCCACATAACGCATGATACAGATTCCACTCTTTATTCAAATGAGATTGAGCACATATGAAAAGCTCCATCAATCACTCAGTTGATTAAAATTGTATACTCTGATCATCCAACTCCAAAAATTCAATTTTTATTGGGAAGAAACATTCGCCTATCTAAATACACATATGTTGCCATCCAAATAAATGAATGCAAAAGCCATACATCGCTAGCAAAGGAGAGAGGGGGAAGCAATGCATAATACATCAAACGCAGGACATTAATAAATATAATTTATCAGCATACAGCTGGTCTGATAACAACAAAAGCAAAAGGGATGCTTAATAAGTGTCACATTGGCAAGATAGATGGACTTTGTGGGAATCTTTTGTTTGAGAAGCTGTTTCAGCTTTAATAAAGAACAACCCTGTGGCCAGAAAACTAACTGCGGACAACAGCAACTATTTTTCAATAAATTAGTGGAGAAAAAGTGAGATTAGTTCTTAGATATAATAGTATGTACTAAAATTAGAAATTCTACAATCTTGAACTTAGCAGATAGGGACGAATGTGCGGAACGTGTCATTTGTTTGGTAGAACAAATAGTCCTGTGGATATTCATTTTGGAAAATCAAATGTTGAATGAAAATCCATTAAAATTCTGTAATTGAATAATATTTCTGTTTTTCAAATGTTCATAATTAGATTGAATATCCACATTCGAATTTTCGAAAGAAGCATTCTATATAACAAATACTATTCAGAAGTTAAGTAGTTCATGTGGTAGGGAATTTAGTAAATTGATACATAGTAGATACAAATATATCAATTTAAATTTTTCTGTTTCAAAAATTGCATAATCTGATTCAAATTATGCAATATTCAAATTAGAAAAATTACATTTAAAGGGACACTAAACACAAATTTTTTCTTTCATGATTCGGATACAGCAGCAATTTTAAGCAGCTTTCTAATTTACTTCTATTATTCATTTGTCTTCATTCTCTTGCTATCTTTATTTGAAAAAGCAGGAATAAAAGCTTTGGAGCCGGCCCATTGTGGGTTGCGCTTGCTGATTGTATGGCTAAATGCAGGCACCAATCAGCAAGCTCTATCCAGGGTACTGAACAAAAAATAGGCCTTCTCCAAAGCTTTTATTCCTGCCTTTTCAGATAAAGATAGCAAGAGAACAAAGAAAATTTGATAATAAGAGTAAATTAGAAAGTTGCTTAAAATTGCTGCTCTATGTGAATTGGGTTTACTATCCCTTTAAAGGTAGCATTAGAATGTTAGGCCGTTGTACAAACATTCGAAATTCGAAACGAATGAACAAATGTGTTAAAATTTGTTTCATTTTTTAAATGTTGCAAATCATTCGCCCATCCCTAATAGCAGACAGAAACCAATATTCCATCTCTTGCAATGTGTTTCTGCCCTCTCTTGTAGTCATATGAATTAAATATATTTTAGAGATGTCCAAACTTTTTACTAAAGAAGCCAAATAAGAATAATTTGTTTATTACACTGTAACATCGTCATATATAAAGGTCATATTTGTACCCATCCCTCATTAGAGCATCAAGTGCCGTGATTAGTTCTGAAATCTATGGATGTGCACACAAATGCTGCTCTTAAATGACACTAATATCTCACTTCAATTACAAAAAAAACCTTTTCATTATTAAATGTACTTTTTTCTGTATCTTGTTAAAACTTACCTTTTTTTATGATAGCATACCTAGGTAGGGTTAGGAACGTGCATGTGACGTATTATATGAAATATGCATAACATTGTTACAACAAACAAACGGGTCGATTCCAGTCTAGTCAGTCTTGTTTTTCAGATGGTTTTTAGCCCCAGTTATGCCTTTTTCAAAATCAGAATGGTCCAAATGCAAACAATAACGCTATTCTCATATCTGAAAAATATGGGATGTCGGAAAAGTCACCCATAGGATTCATGGACAACACCACAAACAACTTCTACAAGTTATAAGCTAAATATAAGCAATTAAATGGACACAGTGAATTCAGCAGCCAAAGGCACTTGATAAATGCTCAACACCCACAGACCAATAACACAAATCGGATAAACAATAACTATATTGGCCACCAATATGGGCATTCTCAGAAACAAAAAAAAAGATGGAGTTGCCTATGGAAACAATGGTAACAGCCCTTTTTGATGAAAAATTGCATTAAATAAAAAAAATATTATACAAAACAAGTCACCATCATCAATGAATGTAAAAGCACTAAAAATATATCTACAAAATATTGACAGTGCAACGGTCAATCCTGTTTTTTTATATTGAATGATCATTTTGGAAAGATTGGAATCAAGTTTATTGTTTCAAATACTGCTGCCATATAGGTGTCAAGACACATGCACTGGAGTCTACCTAGGTATGCTATCATGGTGTCAGCATGCTCCATATAGCCTGGATTATAGCGTGCCTCTGGTCTTTGTTAGCACTTTCAAAATGCAAACTGTTTCCAGCCACCATTTCTTTAAAATGACCTTGAATCCTTAAAGGGACACTAAACCAAATTTTTTTCTTTCATGATTTGGATAGAGCATGCAAATTTAAGCAACTTTCTAATTTACTCCTATTATCAATTTTTGTTTGTTCTCTTGGTATCTTTATTTGAAAAAGCAGGAATGAAAGCTTTGGAGCTGGCCCATTTTATGTTCAGCATCTAAGTTGCGCTTGCTGATTAGATGGTTAAATATAGCTACCAATCAGCAGGCGCTATCCAGGGGGCTGAACCAAAAATGGGCCGGTTCCAAAGCTTTCATTTCTGCGTTTTCAAGTAAAGATAACAAGAGAATGAAGACAAATTGATAACAGGAGTAAATGATAAAGTAGCTTAAAATTGCATGCTCTATCTGAATCATGAAAGAAAAAAATTGGGGTTAGTGTCCCTTTAAGCAGGGTCCATAGGTACAAACATACAAACAACGTTTCAAGCCTGGACATGACTAAGAGCCTATTGCAGACATGAAATGTTGTTTGTATGTTTGTACCTATGGACCCTGCTTAAGGAATAAAGGTCATTTTAAAGAATTGGTGGCTGGAAACAGTTTGTATTTTGAAAGTAGAGTTGAGATCTGGCTAGTCTCTTTCCGTGCCCCAATCTGAAGAGTGTGCTGTCTTCCTACCTTGGATTACTTTGTTAGCACTTGTCAGTTGCGCACTACTGTCCAGACTCCTAGGCATCCTTAGTAACTATATGTTGTCTGGCTTTATTTCTTGCCCGTATATAGGTTCACCTTCATCATGGGTGCACTATTTGTAATTACTGTTGTTCTGTTGCCAACCTCTGCCTTTTTTTGGACTTCTCTTTCCTACTACCTGCCCTGTTCTTTGGACACTATTGACCACTCTTTCTGGATTTGCAATTTGGTACCTTTTATTTCCTGCCTGGACTTTTGACCTCTGCCAGCCCCCAACAAGCCCTCTGCCTGCACATTTGGAACCAGTTTACCCCACCTGGATCTCCAACTTGTGCTTTGTCTGACTACTCTTTGCCCAGTGGTTTTCCCTATTTTTCTGTGATGTGAATATGTGGCCTACTGATTTATCTACAGCACTAATTTTCAAATAGTAGACAGTAAATGGTAGTATATGAGCGCTAACAGCTGCAGGGTTTAGTGTATTTTCAATGTAAGGTATCTCAGAGATAAAAATAAGATAAAAAGTATATTCCAAAAGTTTAAGGATATAAAGTATATTAAATAAGTAAAGAGAACATAAAATATACAAAAATGTATTCACAACACATATGACCGGTCATGTATAAAAATGTCTACCTAGACAAAAGTTGATTAAATAGCCTTTCTAGACAAACAAAGTAAAATATAAAATATGACAAATGCATAAATAAAGTGCTTAAAAGTTCATTGAATTAAAAATTCATATGGGTCACTTGTAAGGATTCCACAATAGTGTTAAGTATCGGAATAATATGTGGCATTAGGATGGCAAAGCAAATAAATATTCGCCAGCTGATTTAAAGTGTTGCCATATATAACAGTTGAAGTCCTGCTTAGAACTTGGTATAGCCGTGGTCGGTTGCTCAGTCTCAAATGAATTCAGTCAGTTCTCTCGCTGATAGCGGTATAACCAGCAATAAGCATCCAGACTTATACACCTCTTAACGTGCCTACCTTACTGTAGTCCTTATGCAATCCTAAGCAATCATCGGTTGTGTTTAAAGTAGGAAGTTATGAAACAGAATCACCATCAACGCATTTCGCCATTACCACGGCTTTATCAAGATGGTATCTGAAAGTCTTAGGTGTCCTTATATACACACCTCCTTACAAGTGATTGGTTGAATGCTTAATTATGCACTTCTTAAGGTGGAATTACTTGTTCTAGATTGTACAATGTACTAGTTCGCCAGAAACACCAATCTAAAGACTGCTGCTCCATAACCTGTCCGCCTGCTCTGAGGAGGTGGACAGACATCACCGCAATTCAACCCAATCGAATACGATCGGGTTGATTGACACCCCCTGCTAGCGGCCAATTGGCCGTGAATCTGCAATGGGCGGTGTTGCACCAGCAGTTCACAAGAGCTGCTGGTGCAATGCTGAATGCGGAGAGCGTATTGCTCTCCGCATTCAGCGATGTTTGTCAGACATGATCCGCTTATCGGATCATGTTGGACAGACACATAATAAATAGGCCCCCTAGTGGGAATAATGTCCCCATGTCATAAATCATTTCTGCTTCTTTAAGTAGCAATAATTTATCAAAATCTCCCTCTCACCAGGGTTTTTTTTACCTTACAGATACCCTAATATCTAAGATCTTTGATGTTATTGTTGTGTACACTTCTAAAATGTTCGTAAAATCTAGTGTCTTGATCACCTTTTTTCAATATGGTTCAGGTGTGACATGGGGACATTATTCCCACTAGGTCTCAATTCAGAACTAGACCTAAATCCATTTATCCTAGATTAACAATAATTTAACTGTTTATTGATATTGCCCCTTAAAGAAACCGAAATTGTACAGACAATATTTTTATCTGTAAGATAACACAGTATAAAACACAGTATCATTAACGATTTATCGCTAAGCATAGTGACTAATTTATGGACTGTTAATTATATTAGTCAGATACTAATGTAGATATGTACAGTGACACATTGCTTCATATGAGTTTTTATTGTTGCTGTTGTTTTTAATACCCTTTAACATTTCCTATATCTGACCATTATATCTTAGCTATGAGACATTATTCATTTATAAACATATAAATCTCGATGCGCTTTTAACATTTAGAACATTGTACAATCTACAACAAGTAATTCCATCTTAAGAAGTGCATAATAAAGCATTAAACCAATCACTTGTAAGGAGGTGTGTATATAAGGACAACTAAGACTTCCAGATACCATCTTGATAAAGCCATGGTAACGGTGAAACGCGTTGATGGTGATTCTTTTTCATAACTTCCTGCTTCAAACACAACCGAGGATTGTATAGGATTGCATAAGGACTAGTTTATCTCGCGATACTGTGAATTATCTCTGTGCAGAGTAAGGATCCATAAAAATGTAACCGCAACTCCTACTCCAGGATTGTCCATCGGAAATCACATGATAGACACGAGTGCGGTGACGGACCAGGAAGCAGACAGGGCTTTACAGACACCTGTGCCATGGCTCTGAGTGCAGCTAAAACAGTAAGTTGTTGGCTAAGAAAAATAAAAAAAGGTAGGCATATTAAGAGGTGTATAAGTCTGAATGCTTACTGCTGGTTATACCGCTATCAGCGAGAGAATTGACTGAATTAATTTGGGACGAGCAACCGACCATATACGGCTATACCAAGTTCTAAGCAGGACTGCAGCTGTTATGTATGGCAACACTTTAAATCAGCTGGTGAATATTTATTTGCTTTGCCATCCTAATGCCACATATTATTCTGATACTTAACACTATTGTGGAATCCTTACAAGTGACCTATATGAACTTTTAATTCAATGAACTTTTAAGCACTTTATTTATACATTTGTCATAGTTTATATTTTACATTGTTTGTCTAGAAAGGCTATTCAATCAACTTTTGTCTAGGTAGACATTTTTATACATGACCGGTCATATGTGTTGTGAATACATTTTTGTATATTTTATGTTCTCTTTACTTATTTAATATACTTTATATCCTTAAACTTTTGGAATATACTTTTTATCTTATTTATATCTCTGAGATACCTTACATTGAAAATACAGTAAACACTGTAGCTGTTAGCGCTCATATACTACCATTTACTGTCTACTATCTAATCACATTCCCGTTTGTGGGAGCGGGGCTGTATATGTGCAAGGGTTCTAACCAGCGCAACATTTAACTATTCCTTTCCAAGCACTGGTTTTCAAACCTGTCCTCAGACCGCCCAAATATTTCAGGTTTTCAGGATTACCTTGGATGAGAGCAGGTAAAATAACAATGTTTACTAATCAGCTGACTATTTCACCTGTGCTCCAGTTCAGATATCCACAAAATGTGTCCTGTTAGCGAGGCCTAAGGACAGGTTTCAAAACCAGTGATCTACAGTATCCTTTTACACACAAATGAAAAGCAACTTCTCAGTCTACAAATGTCATTGTAAAAAAATTGTTACCATGAGAAAAGTATATGTGATATCAAAAGTAAATTGCTGCTTTTTAAGTGGAGGATATATAAAAGAATGAAAATGAATTGTGTAAATTGTGCATATGACAGTATGTCTACTAAACCATAATATAACCTGATTTTTTTTCTTCATTAAACAGATTTGTTCATTCAGCAGCAACTGAGTGTGTATAAGAGACTGTTACATTCATGCAGTTTGATTTCTTTCAGTTTTCATTTTGCCGTTTGTGTAAGTTGAAACTTGTAATTTATATGTTAGACGTTTTATTTATGGTATATATTTATTTATTTATTGAATTAATTGGGCTTTTATGTGTTTTTAACCAAATTTGAACTAGACACAGCAAACTTCACTCTGCGTTTTTCCAATTATTGTAATCATAGATTATAATGACCAGTTTCCCTGCATTGTCAAAGTCTGTCTTTTTTAATTTGCAATAAGAATTCTCACATCTTTTCTTTCCACATAAGTGCATTAAAATACTTCAGGGAAGTGTAATTATAGGGAATAATTGCACTTTGCTCTCCTGTGTTTAAAGAACCTTATGCCGTACAACACATTCAAGCTGCGCAATTATTGCCTTCATTATTAAATACCACAACGTGTCTCGCTTTATGACTAAACAAGGCTCGGCGCTGGGTACTCTAAAAGCACAGCCAAACATTATTAAGCAGAAACCTTTGAGGTAAGGACTTTCTATGGTCGCATTATTGGTAAGAAAGTTTTTATATAAAAAAAGCATATTTTTTTACCTAAAAAAGAAAAACATATTGTAATCAAATATTTTAATGTATCAGAACATTGGTGTCTTTTGGCTTGAGACTGGATGTATGTGTGCATATGTGCGTATATATGTGTGTGTGTATATATGTGTGTGTGTATATGTGTGTGTGTATATATGTGTGTGTGTATATGTGTGTGTGTATATATGTGTGTGTATATATGTGTGTGTATATGTGTGTGTGTATATATGTGTGTGTATATATGTGTGTGTGTATATGTGTGTGTGTATATATGTGTGTATATATATATATGTGTGTGTATATATGTGTGTGTATATATGTGTGTGTATATTTATGTGTGTGTGTATATATATATATATGTGTGTGTATATATGTGTGTGTGTATATATGTGTGTGTGTATATACAGTATGTGTGTGTATATATATATGTGTGTGTATATATTTGTGTATGTGTGCATATGTGTGAATATGTGTGTGTGTATGTATGTGTGTGTGTATATGTGTGTGTAGGGTCATGTTTGCATAGATAGATACACAGATAGATAGATACAGATAGATAGATCTATATACAGATAGACAGACAGACAGATAGATAAGTGAATGTACATGTATGTGTTTACATTTGTGTATATGTGTATATTTGTGTAGGTAGATTGATAATAGATAGATACATAGAAAGATAGATAGATAGATAGATAGATAGATAGATAGACCACAATGAGCTAAACTTCACAGCTGTAAAAAAAAAAAAAAAACATGCCTTATAAAATAGATAGATTAATCAATAGATTAGATGGAATGATTAAATAGATACATTAGATAGATAGATAAATATATAAATATGCAGATAAGATAGATTGATAGAATAGATACATTAATATATTAGATAGATAGATAGATAGATAGATAGATAGATAGGGAAACCACAATGAGCAATATATATAGTCTCCCAGCTACAAGAAAGCTGCAGGCTTGTAGCACTACCATTAGTTCATATGTTAACTTTAAAGTGATGTTAAATCCTAGAGTTTGTGAAACGCTAGGATTGACCATTGAAACAAATAAAGTGGACTTTCATTCATGAAGTATAAGATACTTCATGCAGAAAGCTCCTTTATTTGTTTCAAGTGATCGCCGCTCTGAGCTGCTAAGGCAGCCCACGGCAGATCGCTGTTTTACTTGAGAAGTGACGTTTTCACCTCTTTACCAATAGCCGTGCGGAAAATCCGGCTTGGAACCCATGTGGTGCTGGATTTCCTGCACACTATTGGCTAAGAGGGGAAAACGTCACCTCTGAAGTAAAACATAATCAGGCCCCATATTGGCAGACTGTCTGCCAGTAACTAAGATGCTGGTGACCACTGGGGGTATCCTTACAGGATATCTGATTAACCCCTTCACTGCTGGGAATTTCAGAATTGGAATTGGTGGCCTTCTAATTACCAAAAAGCAATAGCAAAGCATGTATGTCTGCTTTTTGAAAAAACAAAGGGGATTCCAGAGAAGCTTTTACAACAATTTGTGTTATGATTGCACAAGCAGTATGAAAATAATTTCAGTGAGAACTTTGTGAAAAAGTTAACAATTTTCTTTTAATATAATTGCTTTATGCATCAAAAATGGGGGCATGAAATATATCAAAATGGGCCTAGATCAATACCTTAGGTTGTCTACTAAAAAAATATATAGTTTTAAAAAGGTAAATAAAAAAAAACAAGGCTCTTTTGTGAAAGTTTTTCTCTGCAATTCCTGGGCCTTAAGGGGTTAAGAAAAACAGCGACAGCTTTAGCCTTTTTAGAGCCACTGAAATATAGTTATTGAAAAACAAATATCTTATTTGTATAAAAAGAGAAGATCATTATAAAAACTAATAGTAAAAATAATTACATATAACTATAAATGCAGCTAAGGAAAAAAAAGGAGGTTCCCGGATCGTGTGTAGTCGAGGGGAGGGGACTTTTGACCTGGGGGAGGAAGAGGCCCGGGATTGGTTGGGCATTTGGTAAAGGGGGAGGAGTTTTTGAAAGCCGGGTCTGAGGAGCTGAGCGGGAAAGAAGAGGGAAATCACTTTACATAATTTTGTCTGGTGATAGCAGCTGTTTTTTCCCGCTTGGAGGATGGCATCATTAGAAGAGATGATGGCCCAACTTAAAGAGATGGCTGAGTCCTGTGGTCAGGCTTGGCTTGAAAGCAGGCTTCGGTCATTGCTAGATGGGGGTGAAGAGGATGTGGGTGGACAGGTGGAGTCTTGTTCACTTCCATTTCGCAGGTCAAGGCCCCCTGTCAGATTGAGTCCGGATGATGTCAGGAGTGCTGGGGGGAAAAGGCACAGCAGTTTGAGTCCCTCCCGGCGACGGAGTTCAAAGAAGCCGTCTTTTGCTGTGAAGGAGATTTCAGAGGTCCCGGTCATGTCCCAGCAGCAGAGCAACATAGTGCAGGAGCAGAGGCCCTTGCCAAAATCAGTTGGTTAGAGTGTGACAATAGGTAAGATGCTAGAACACGGTCTGTTGGGGCCTGAAAGTGCTGAAATTCTCCACAGTTTACAACTGAGGCGGGACTTAGGTGACGGCCCAGTTGGGCCTGAGGCAGTGTGTGAGCCCCCTACTTTGCCAGTTACACAGCCGGTTCCCTCATCAGGGGTCAGGGTCCCCAGGGAGCAGTTAGGCAGGTGGTCCCGAGTGGTGAACGGCAGTTAAGGGGTTTAGTGGACCTAGTGGAGGGATTGTCTTACCCTGGTTCTCCCACGGAGTATTTAGGTGATGAGGGGGAAGGTTATCACCCACGGTCACCGGGTAATGGGGATGATGATTGGGAGGAATTAGGCGACTTGTCCTTGGGGTTAGAATCCTCTGAGGAGGAGTTGGTCCCCCCTACTCCCATTCAAATTAGCTCCCAGGGTCAGCTGGGAAGTTTATTATAAGGGGCAGTACCATATAGCAGGAGCCACGATCCTGGGAATTCTAGGGTGGTTGGGTCATTGCAGTCCCAGGGTTTCAGTTAATCCTTCACTTTTGGGACACTGCATTGCAGTCACAGTCCTTTATTTCATGTGGCCTGAGTAATTGGAGAACGGACGGCCAGGTGGGCGAATCCTCTGGCCTGCAGGAGTCCTGGACAGAAACCATAAGGTTGGACATAGAGGACGGCGTTCAGCAGGATGAACGTACAGAAGGGGCAGCCTCGAGGGTTGTCCAGGGCAGCAATTTAGGGGTGAGGGGAGAAATTTGCATTGTCAGAAAGAAGATTGCAGTAATAGGGGACGGCCAGTGAGGCCTGGTAGAGGTGGGCAGGCTGCAAAGGGCAGGCAACGTAGGAAATACATATCAGAGGATGTAGGGATGCTGGGTGTGGGTGCGTCAGCACCTAAGAGGGGACGGGAAAGGGTTATGGCCGGGGTTCGCGGCCTGTCTGCTGTAAATAAAAATGTTGTTAGGTCTGCACGGGTGGGGGTTTTGTCTCAATTTTCTTTATTACAGGATAACACACTCAAAAGACAACAAGGGATAGATACGGAACCCAGTAGTGGTGGGATCCTGAGTATGCCGAGCACAACGGCTGAGGCCCGACTGCGGCCCGACTGGTTCAGCCCAGGCGGGATGGAGAAACATGGACAGGTGAGAGTGGGTATGCGAGGATTGCTGAGGGTTCTAGGGGTCAAGGGAAAGTGTCTGAATGTGTGGGGGATTCTGTGTCAGGAATAATAGTAGCTTGGTTAAGGGAACTGTTGGCTAAGATTGAGGGGGCAGAGAAAAGGGACCTCCTTCAATTGCTAGCGCTTGGGTTCCCCCTGCCACTTCTTTGAAGGGGGCTGGGCCTGGGGAATTGCTTTTGACTTAAGGTCCCAAGGAGGTTATTGTGACGGGGGATAAGGCCTCTGGGGTACCATCAGTTGCCACAGGGGGTCCTCCTGTTAAAGTACTCGGTGATTTGGAGATTAAGATAGCGGATACTGCGTTGGCACAATCCTGCCTTTGCTCCATTGGCCATTTGGGCATGCACTTGATGGCAGAGATAAGGGAAATATACAAAAGAGAGTTCATTGAGTTGTTCTCCCTGTTACCTTTAGATCAATCCTTTGAAATCCCTGAGGATTCTAAAAAGGATTTGGCTAAAAAGGAGGAGGAGGAGCAGAAGAAACGTTACAGAAAGTTACCAAAAACCTTCAGTAATTGGTTTCAGGCGTTCGTCATCTATGCAAGCGTGTTAGCTGGCAAGTTCCCTGACCTGGGTGCAGCGCTCTTTTGCTATTTAGATGAGATTGCTGCCGTGCAATGGACGTACGGAGAGATGGCCTGGTGGGCCTATGATGAACAATCGACTATCAGTTAAACCGGACATGCGCTGGGATGATAGGGACATGGGGTTGTGGTTAAAAATCATGACCCTTCTCCGGAATGCACAACTCTTTCGGGCTGGAGGCGGCAGCCAACTTCAAGGGGGATTGTCGGCAAGCATTAAAAAAGGATTTTGTTTTGCTTACAATGAAAAAGTGTGCAAATGGGGAGCCTCGTGCAAATTCTGACATTAGTGCTCGGGGTGTGGGGGTGCCCATGCCTTCTCTAGGTGCATCCGAAAAGGTAAGGCCGGAGGGAACTCGGAGTTGTCTGAAAAGGGGGGCAACCCCGGTGAAGGTAAGCGCAATGGAGCGGTGGCTCGCCCAGTACGCTAAAAAAAAGGGTGTAGGGTTATTAGCTGTATTATTGTGGCACGGGTTTGAGTTTGGTTTCAGGATTCCATCTAATAAAGAGGTGGCTCATTTTAAGGGTAATTTAAAATTGGCTATGGAGTGACCTGGGGTTGTCCAGGAAAAATTTAATAAGGAAGTGGCATTGGGTAGAATGGCTGGTCCTTTTAGGGAACTTGCATATTTCACCTCTCGGAGTGGTTCCTAAAAAGGACCCTGGCAAGTTCCGCATGATCCACCATCTGTCGTTTCCTAAAGGGGATTCGGTGAATGATGGCAACCCGGAGGAACTTGCATCAGTGTCTTATGTATCGTTTGATTTGGCTACCAAACTCATAAAAGAGGCAGGGCACAAGGCATGCCTAGCTAAAATTGATATCAAGGCTGCTTTACGGTTACTGCCTGTTCACCCTACATCTCACTATTTATTGGGATGTCATTTCAGTGATTCTTTTTATGTTGACCTCTGCCTCCCAATGGTGTGTTCCATCTCTTGTACACTGTTTGAGGTTTTTAGAACCTTTTTGGAATGGGTGATCAGGACCCAGTCGAAGTACACGTTGGTAGTTCACAACCTTGGCGATTTTATGTTCGTGGGCCCGGCAGGAACGGATGTGTGTGTCCAGTTGAGGGATACTTGTTACCAAGTGGCCAATGAGTTCCGATTGCCAAAGAAAAATTGGAAGGACCTGTTATGGCCCTCAATTTCCTTGGAATTACCATCGATTCTGAGAGAATGGAGTGTCGGCTTCCGATGGACAAGATTTGTGATATGGTGGGCATCATTTGCCATTTTTTATGAGGATACCCAAGGTGACTTTGAGAGAAATACAGTCTCTGATAGGCAAATTGAATTTTGCATGCAGGATCATCCCAATTGGGAGGGTTTTCTGCAGGAGGCTATCTTTGGCAACGGCTAAGGTTGTTAAGCCGCATCATTTTGTGCGGTTATCCCGAGGAATTAAGGATGATTTATGGGTATGGGAAAAATTCCTGGGGAATTTTAATGGTTCTGCTCTGTTCCAGGAGGATAGAGTGTCGAATCTTGAGTTAAGTTTGGTGACTGATGCCGATGGGGGGCATGGTTTTGGGGCTTATTTTCAGGGCCACTGGTGCACGGTGGCGTGGCCAGAGTCTTGGTTTGCGATGGATTTGGTTTGTAACCTGGTCTTTCTAGAATTGTTCCCCATCATAGTGACATTGTTTGTGTGGGACCAGGATTTGAGGAACAAATCTGTCATATTTTATACTGATAACATGGGGTTGTATCTGCCTTGAATAGCCTATCTTCCTCTTCTCCCCCGGTGTTAAGGCTTCTGAGAGTGTTGGTTCTGAGATGCCTGCATATGAATGCGTTTGTTAGGGTGTGGCATATCCCTGGGACGCGTAATTGTATTGCTGATGCTTTATCTCGTTTCCAGTGGATGCAGTTTCGAGAATTGGCTCCGCAGGCAGACGAGGTGGGGTGCCAGTTTCTGGAACAGCTATGGAAGCTTGGAGTGGAGGATTGACTGGACTGTTGAAGGATTCCTTGGCGGAAGGCACATGGTCATCCTATGTCAGAGTTTGGAAAGAGTGGGAGGATTGGTTGTCTTTTCAGAAAATCCTAGAAGGGGTAGATGATTTAAAAAAAAACCTTTTGGAATGGTTGTGGCAGTGGAGGAGTATTGGTTTATCCTCGGCTGCAATGGACAATAAACTGTCTGCCTTAGCATTTCCATTTAAGCTGTTAGGTTTAGTTGACGTAACCAAAATGTTCTGTGTCAGACAGGTACTCAAGGGTTTAAAAAAGAAGAAGAGTAGCAGACATGGCAGATGGCCCCTTACCTTCCCGCTGCTGGGGAGGATTTTGGATACTCTTCCTGAGATTTGTTCTTCTCCTTATGAGGTTATGTTATTTAATATGGCCTTCAATCTGGCATTTTTTGGGGCCTTCCGCATTTCGTAATTGGTTAGCAGGAACCGGTTGATATCGGGGGGGTTGGGGGTGAAAGATTGTTTTTGATGGCAGAGCTGACTTATTGTTAAAGAAAAGTAAGACTGATCACTATGGAAAAGTGAAGAACGTAGTGCTGTTTCCTAGTGGTGTTGAGATTTGTCCATGCCGATGTTTGCAACAGTTCCTGAGTATACGGCCTCGGCTTGATGGCCATTGTTGATGCACGGGGATGGATCTTTTTTGTCTCAATACCAGTTCAGGGTGATTTTACATATAGTTTTAATACATTTGGGTTTGAATCCTGCTGAATTTGGTTCTCATTCGTTTCGCATTGGGGCAGCTACTGAAGCTTCAGGGTTGGGGCTGGATGAAAAATTGGTTAAAAACATTGGGAGGTGGGGTTCTTAAAGATTTCATGTTTACATTCGCCCGGAATTAAGGGTGTGAGGGAATGATGCTTTGTTGTCTGTCTTGTTTCTTTTTGGAAGAAAAAGCATTTGGGTGATAGGGCATTCCTTCTTTTATTGGGCCAGGAATGAGGCGAGGAAGAGAGTAGATGGCCTTCAGTTGTTATGCCCCCCGGATCTTTGGGTGGTAAAATGGTTTGGAGTGAGGGGACTTCAATGGGGTGGAGTGTTACCAATGTTTGTTGACTATTGTAAACAATTTCCCCCTCCGGGCATATTTATTGTACATGCAGGTGGGAATGATTTAGGCTTTATGTCACAGAGGGAGTTGGTGAGAAGAATAAAGAGAGATCTGGGAAGGATAAGGGACCTGTATCCGACAATTAGAATTGTTTGGTCTAATATTCTGCCGAGAATAGTTTGGAGAGCGGCATGGGACTTGGTTAAGTTGGAAAGGAGAAGGAGGAAGATTAATAAGTTGATTGGGTCTTTTATCAGGTGGGTTGGGGGTACTGTAGCACGTCACATGGATTTGGATGAAGTGGGTCAAGGGGAGTTTTATCTGAAGGATGGAGTTAACCTTAATGAGTTTGGCCTGCAGCTGTTTCTGTTAGATTTTAAGGAAGTTCTGAAAGAACTGGTGGGTGTGGTGGGACTGGACTGATGAATCAGACCAGTCATTGGTGGGGGTGCTAGTTCCTTCACAGTAGAAAAAGGAATATGGCCAAGTGAGTGGTGTGTTTACCAATTGCCTCTCCATGGGGTGGGAGTGCACGTGGGATATATTTATAGGGGCATGGGGTCCCCTAGGGAAAAAATGGAAATATGATTTTGACGGGCTCAGCAATGAATTAGTTGGGTCCAGTGGAATGACGGCCATTTTACCAGTAAGGGAACTAGCACCACTTGGTGGTACAGTTATGATATAATGAAATTTGATGGTGACAAAGTTATTAATCACAATATAGTGATGGTTATTTATATAAGTGTTATTTATAAGTGATTTAAAGGTTTATATTTAATAAAAGGGCTGTGGCCAATTTTTATACCAAAGTTATGTCTCGGCTTATTTATTATTTGTGTGTTTGTAAAATAGGATAAGTAAGGTGGGAGGGCTGGTACTTGACGACTTAAAAGGTCAAGAAAACCAGTTTGTGAATTCAATTTAAAAATGTTTTTATTTAAATATAAAAAACATAAATCAACATTTAAATACAAACAAAAGTTAACCCTGTCTGACAACAGTCACTAGCCAGGTATAAAACCATTAGGATACATCCCTTATGCTTTAGAACTTTTTTGTATTTGAATGTTATTTAATGGTTGTCAAATGTAATTAAAACATGTCTTTACTAGTTGTGTCCTTATACATATTACATACTGAGCATAATTACAGTTGTAATCCTGACCAGGGCTCTAGAATACCTTTGAATCACCAAAACCCACCCCTGGAGACACCTTTCATTCTATCCAGTTAGACTACTAAACTTTAACAAAACATATATGAATATTTCCCATTAAGAAACATTTACATAAACTCACAATTAGTGATGTCGCGAACCTAAAGATTTGGGTTCGCGAACGGCGAACGGCGAACGCGAACTTCCGCAAAAGTTTGCGAACGGGCGAACCGGGCGTATCACCATAGACTTCAATAGGCAGGCGAATTTTAAAACCCACAGGGACTCTTTCTGGCCACAATAGTGATGGAAAAGTTATTTCAAGGGGACTAACACCTGGACTGTGGCATGCCAGAGGGGGATCCATGGCAAAACTCCCATGGAAAATTACATAGTTGATGCAGAGTCTGGTTTTAATCCATAAAGGGCATAAATCACCTAACATTCCTAAATTGTTTGGAATCACGTGCTTTAAAACATCAGGTATGATGTTGTATCGATCAGGTAGTGTAAGGGTTACGCCCGCTTCACAGTGCGCTGTGTAGGTGATATACTTTTTTCTAAAAAATATTTTTCTCACTAATTTTTTCATCAATTAATATTTTTTCATTGATTTTTCATTGTTTGAGACTAATTTCGAATTTGTGTAACGTGAACAATTGATGTGTTTATTTCTATATAGAGAAACATATATTTTTTCGGTACTGTTTTTATTTTTCTATATGCATTTTTCTTTTTGTATTGTGTGTACCTTTTTTTTTTATTTAATGAGTACTTTTTCCATGTTACACTATTTCTTCTCACACCTTTGCAGTATACCTTTAAAACATCCATTTTTAGAGGTGTATTAGGGCTTTGAAGTTGTGATTGGCCATTACACCCTTTAAAGGTGTGCTGCACAGGTGGTGAGCTATCCTATGATTAAGTGCTGCATAGCACGAAACATGTAAGGATTTGCTCCCCCTCCACTTGTGAAGCGTGTACTGTGCTGTGCTTGTCTTTTTGTGTTTTAAACGACTTGAAATAAACTTTTTTTAATTTTATGGACAGTGGATTAAGAGTGCTGCTTCCTTCTACTCTTTACTAGGTGATATACCTGCCCTGACCATGCTTTGCAGACCAGGTATCAGTGGTCAGATGGACCCTTGCCCCAACACTGTGTGCCAGACATGCCATTATAGCAGACTTATATGGCTTTGGCGTTGCTTTTTGGTAATTAGAAGGCTGCTAAATGCCACTGCGCACCGCACGTGTTTTATGCCCAGCAGTGAAGGGGTTAATTAGGGAGCATGTAGTCAGCTTGTAGAGTTCATTTTAGCTTAAGTGTAGTGTAGTAGACAACCCAAAGTATTGATCTAGGCCCATTTTGTTATATTTCATGCCACCATTTCACTGCCAAATGCGATCAAAAAAAAAAAAAAAGTGCTCACTTTTTCACAAACTTTAGGTTTCTCACAGAAATTATTTACAAACAACGTATGCAATTATGGCATAAATGGTTGTAAATGCTTCTCTGGGATCCCCTTTGTTCAGAAATAGCAGACTTATATGGCTTTGGCGTTGCTTTTTGGTAATTAGAAGGCTGCTAAATGCCACTGCGCACCACACGTGTTTTATGCCCAGCAGTGAAGGGGTTAATTAGGGAGCATGTAGGCAGCTTGTAGAGTTAATTTTAGCTTAAGTGTAGTGTAGTAGACAACCCAAAGTATTGATCTAGGCCCATTTTGGTATATTTAATGCCACCATTTCACCGCCAAATGCGATCAAATTTAAAAAAAACTTAAATTTTTTCACAATTTTAGGTTTCTCACTGAAATTATTTACAAACAGCTTGTGCAATTATGGCACAAATGGTTGTAAATGCTTCTCTGGGATCCCCTTTGTTCAGAAATAGCAGATATATATGACTTTGGCGTTGATTTCTGGTAATTAGAAGGCCGCTAAATGCTGCTGCGCATCACATGTGTATTATGGCTAGCAGTGAAGGGGTTAATTAGGTAGTTTGTAGGGAGCTTGCAGGGTTAATTTTAGCTTTAGTGTAGAGATCAGCCTCCCACCTGACACATCAGACCCCCTGATCCCTCCCAAACAGCTCCCTTCCCTCCCCCACCCCACAATTGTCCCCGCCATCTTAAGTACTGGTTTTTAATTTTTTAAGCATATTTACATATGCTGTGGTGTAGCATCCCCCCTTAGCCCCCAACCTCCCTGATCCCCTCCAAAACAGCTCTCTAACCCTCCCCATCTGCCTTATTGGCGGCCATCTTGGGTACTGGCAGCTGTCTGCTATTATTTCACAGTCAAAAAAGTGTTTTTTTTTTTTAAATGTACACTACTGTTACACCAGATATGAGTGGTGGCACTGGGCAAGTGGGCACAGTATACACTGTGAGCCTGACACACATGCTGGCAGGCAGGCAACTGCAATTAGATTACACAGGAAAAAAAAAAAAAAAAGCAGACTGATGTTCTAGCCCTAAAAAGGGCTTTTTGGGGTGCTGCCCTTACAGCAGAGATCAGATGAGTCCTTCAGGACTGTAGTGGACACTGAATACACTAGCCTAGCTATCGATTTCCCTATTAAATCAGCAGCAGCTACACTGTCCCTCCTCTCACTAAGAATGCAGCTTCCAAATGAATCTAAAATGGATGCTGTCCAGGAGGTGGGAGGGTCTGGGAGGGAGGGTCTGCTGCTGATTGGCTGTAATGTGTCTTCTGACTGTGAGGTACAGGGTCAAAGTTTACTCAATGATGACGAATTGGGGGCGGATCGAACATTGCATATGTTCGCTGTCCGACATCACTACTCAAAATAGTAAATAATGATTTTTTATGTTGTAGTCAAATGTTAAGTAAAGAATATAATGCTTCCTCTATGGCTGGGTTCATACAGTCATTAAACATATGGAAAAAGTCCACTTCAATATATTATGCAGCTTTGTCAAAGAGTGTGATGATCTGCTGTAGCAGATATTGTTGCAGTGAAAATATTAAGTTTGTATCTCTTTTCCTGAATATAGTCAAGCAATATGGTCTTGATAACCTGACTAGTCAGTAGTGAGAGTTACTGTTATAGATATAAGCGCAAAGTCTTAATCTGAATTGTCTTTCCAGATTAGATAATATTAGTGCATCAATAAATAATAAGACAAGTAATGATAAAGTACGGATCAGATGAGATATGTTCACACAGGTGGTTAAAGAAATAACTTCAGTCGAGGTATAACTTCTGTTAAATATGTATCCTCTTCACGCACTCACACATACAACCATAAAATATTTACAAGTCCAATCACATCCTTTCATCAGGTATTTAGGCAAACGTAGAGATGAAGATTATTTAGATTCCTGAGGTAAGTAACATAGAATCAGGATAAAGTTATATGCAGCGTTTTGTAACAGAGAGAACTTGTAACTGACGACTGGTCCGGTCGGCGTCTACAGTGTGAGTGCGGCTTCCGGATTGCGGTAAGTAGTTCCGGCGGCTTCGTGATCCAAAAAAAAGCAAGTTAAGTCCGAATAAACAGACAGGATATAAAAGCTGAAAAGTTCGTTACAACTAATGATAAGTGATAACGAAAACCAAGGAGAAAGTAACAGTCCAAATAAAGAGAGTATATAATGAGAGTTAAGAGACAAGAAGCAATATTAACTAGAGAACAAAATCACTCTAGTAACAGCAATTTCCAGACAAGGAATGCCTGACCCAAAGGTGCTATAAATAGGGAGTTACCTGTAAAAGGCGGGATATACCTTAAAGGTATATCACACACTCCCCCTTTCAAGGTCTCCCCACATCATCAATGGTTGGTTTTAATGGGTACCGTTTGTGAAAACACCGTATCAAACGCGGTGCATGGATCTCAGATTGTCTTTGCCATGAATTATCCTCAGGTCCAAAACCTTTCCACTTCAGAAGGTATTCCAGGTGACGACCACGGATTCTTGAATCCAAAATCCTCTCAATTTCATATTCTTCCTGATCATCTATTTGAATAGCAGGGGGTTTAAGGTTTTCATCCTTATTTGTTGCTTTGTATGGTTTTATTAATGATACATGAAATGTGGGATGTATCTTATAGGAAGGTGGTAATACCAATCTGACAGTAGAAGGATTTACAATTTTGTCAATCTCAAAAGGGCCAATAAACTGGTTTGCTAATTTCTTTGAAGGTACATGCACCTTTAGGTTTTTAATCGATAATAAAACCTTGTCACCAATTTTATATAAAGGACTAGGTCTATGATGCATGTCATAATACCGCTTCTGATAATTCTTGGCTTCCGTGAGGTGAGTTTTAACCAACGCTAAACGTTCCTGTAGCTTACTTGAGTAATCTTTGGCAACTGTTGAATTCACCTCAGTATTGGTAATCAATATATTAGTTGGATGATATCCATAAGTTACATAAAAAGGAGTCATTTTTGTTGATGTTGAAATTGAGTTGTTATATGCAAACTCGGCCATAGGTAAATAATTAATCCAATCATCTTGAAGATGGGATACGTAATACCTTAGATATTGTTCTAATGTTTGGTTTAATTTTTCTGTCATTCCATTGGTTTGTGGGTGAAATGCTGTTGAATACCTGGAGTTTATTTTCAACAGCTTACATAAGGATCTCCAGAATGCTGAAGTAAATTGTGTTCCCCTGTCTGTGATAAATGTTGTTGGAAGCCCATGTAACTTTACAATATGGTTTAGAAAAACATTGGCAGTGATGTAAGCGTTAGGTAAACTTTTCAATGGTATGAAATGTCCCATTTTTGTTAAGTGATCTATTACTACTAATATTGTATTATATGGGTGTGATAGGGGTAAGTCTACAATGAAATCCATTGAAATTGTGGACCAAGGCCTATCAGGAACTGGCAGTGGGTTTAACAATCCAATCGGTCCCCTGTGATCAACTTTATTTCTAGCGCAAGTATCGCAAGAGGTAACATATTGTTGGATGTCTTGATCCATTTGTGGCCACCAGAAACTTCTTCTTGTTTTTTCTATTGTTTTTTGTATACCTGTATGTCCAGATAAGGGTTCGTCGTGAGTGTTTTTTAATATATGGGTTCTCATTACTTCCGGAACATATAACTTGTCTTTGTGATAATAAAGACCTGTTTCTGGGTTTTTAATGCAATTCTTAGGATATTCATCCTCTTTCTGTATTACCTTTATTATTTCCTTCTCCAGAGGAGTTAGTACTCCAATGAATCTTTCAGCAGGTATAATAGGAACTATTGCATCATGATGTGATTCTTCTTGTATTCTCGATAGTGCGTCTGCCTTTACGTTCAAGTGACCGGGTTTGTATGTGATTATAAAATTGAATCTGTCCAAAAATAAGGACCATCTTACTTGTCGAGCAGACAAGGTTTTACTTTTCTTTAAGTATTCTAAATTCTTGTGATCTGTGAACACTTTGAATGGTTTCTCAGTTCCTTCTAATAAATGCCTCCATTGTTCAAGAGAAGTTTTTTATGGCTAATAACTCCTTATCTCCTATGCTATAGTTAATTTCTGCAGGAGAAAATCTTCTGGAGTAGTAACCAACTGGGTTCATCTCTGTCTGTTCCTTATTGTATTGTGAAAGGATGGCTCCAATTCCAGAACTGGAAGCGTCTACTTCAAGTACATATTGAAGATTGTTATCTGGTATGTGTAGCAGTGGAGCTTTAGAAATTTTTTTTATTAAGAAATCAAAAGCTATCTGTGCCTGTTCTGTCCACTTATACCTTTGTTTCTTATTGGTTAGTTCAGTCAAAGGTTTAACGATGTTAGAAAAATTATCAATAAATTTTCTATAGTAATTCGCAAATCCGATAAATCTTTGCAGAGCTCGTATCGATTTTGGTATAGGACATTGCAATATAGCAGATACTTTTTCGGGATCCATTTGAATCCTGTTGGGTGTTATGATATAACCGAGGAACTTTATCTTATTCACATGAAAAAGACATTTTTCTTGCTTTGCGTATAGATTATGCTCTTTTAATCTTGTTAAAACCCATCGAACATGTTTTTCATGTTCTTGTCGATTCTTCGAGTAAATAAGTATATCATCTAGATATACAATGACACAAACATCCAGTAAATCATAGAATATTTCATTAATGAAATGCTGAAAGGTCGCTGGGGCGTTGGTTAACCCAAATGGCATAACATTGTATTGATATAAACCGTATCTGGTCCTAAATGCAGTCTTCCACTCATCCCCTTTTTTGATTCTAATAAGGTTATATGCACCTTTCTGATCTAGCTTGGTGTAAATGTTTGCTCCTTTCAAACGCTCTATGAGCTCTGGAATCAATGGTAATGGATATCTGTTTTTTATTGTAATGGCATTAAGAGCCCTATAGTCAATTATAGGTCTTAACGATTTATCTTTATTTTTAACTAAAAACATGCCTGCCGCTGCTGGGGAAGTTGAATGAGAAATGAATCCCTTTCTTAAATTCTCATCCAAGTATGTCCTCAGGAATTTTAATTCTTCTTGTGATAATGGATACATTTTCCCATGTGGTATCTGCGACCCTGGAACAAGGTCTATAGGACAATCGAAACTCCTATGTGGGGGCAAATTTTCCGCTTCCTTTAGATTGAAAACCTCTGCCAAATCCTGATACAAACCTGGTATCCCTTCTTCAAGTGAAGCTATAACAGTATGAGGGTAACAAGTTTTATTGCAATAGGAAGAGGTTAGTGTAAATTCTGAGTGTTTCCAGTTTATTACCGGATTATGTAGTTGTAACCATGTGTACCCTAAGATTAAGTTATGTAAAGCAATTGGTATTACATCAAATTTTATGTATTCTGTGTGACCTGTATTGGATTTGACTAATAAAGGTACAGTATGATGTGTAATAGGACCTTTTTTTATCAAAGTTCCATCTATAGACTTAACATACACAGGTGTTTGCTTGCACACTAAGGGTATTTTATTTTTTTTCAACAAACACAGAATCAATATAGCTTCCTGATGCCCCGGAATCAATCAACGCCCTGGTTAGGATATTTTCCTGATCCCACTGTAAAGAGAGAGTTAATGTCAATTGTTTATCATCTGAGATGTGACAAATGTGATTTGGGTTTTCATGCTTACCCTTCTTTTGTTTCTGAAGTATTGGACACTCAGACACAGAGTGCTCCTTGTTTGCACAGTATAAACACAATTTTTCTACCCTCCTCCTTATCTTTTCTTCATGAGTAAGTGGTCCTTTAATCGCTCCAATTTCCATAGGTGTGGAATATAGTTGTGGTTTTTCTGAAGTTGAATTATAAATGATGGTTCGCCTTGTTGATGAATCATATGACACCCTTTCTGCACGCCTTTCTCTAAGCCTTCTATCAATAGATGTACTTAATTTTATTAGAGCTGGTAAAGTATCTGGCAACTCCTGACGTGAAAGCTCATCTTTTAGTGTTTCAGATAGACCCAGCCTATACTGATTTTTAAGGCTAACCTGGTTCCATTGAGAATCTACTGCCCACATTTGGAAGTCAGTAGTATATTCTTCTACTGTACGCTTCCCTTGTTTAAGTGAGCGTAACTTGGATTCAGCTATTATCTGTGTGTCAGTATCTACATATAAGTTAGACATGGCTTGGAAAAGTTCTTGTAATGAATCCAGTATGGGATCATTGTTCTCATAATATCTGTTTGCCCACGTTCTAGGTTCCCCTTGTAGAAAAGAAATAGTGGTGCAAACTTTGATGCGATCAGTATGGTAAGTACGTGGCCTTAAAGAGAAAAGCAGATGGCAAGCATTTTTAAAATCTCTGAATTCATGTCTCTTGCCTGTAAAAGTCTGAGGATATTGTATGTGGGGTTCTGGTATGTCAGGTTTAGCAGTTACATAGTCTTTGACTATAGTTTTTAGTGCTGCATTTTCTGCTTGAACCTCAGTTAACCCTCTTGCAAGATAATCTAATTTTTGTTGGATATTAGTAAACTGATTTTTTATTTCAGTTGGATCCATTGTATGAAAATCTATAACAGTATACAACTTAATTCACTGTGGTCTGGAAATTATGTGATGATCTGCTGTAGCAGATATTGTTGCAGTGAAAATATTAAGTTTATATCTCTTTTCCTGAATATAGTCAAGCAATATGGTCTTGATAACCTGACTAGTCAGTAGTGAGAGTTACTGTTATAGATATAAGCGCAAAGTCTTAATCTGAATGGTCTTTCCAGATTAGATAATATTAGTGCATCAATAAATAATAAGACAAGTAATGATAAAGTACGGATCAGATGAGATATGTTCACACAGGTGGTTAAAGAAATAACTTCAGTCGAGGTATAACTTCTGTTAAATATGTATCCTCTTCACGCACTCACACATACAACCATAAAATATTTACAAGTCCAATCACATCCTTTCATCAGGTATTTAGGCAAACGTAGAGATGAAGATTATTTAGATTCCTGAGGTAAGTAACATAGAATCAGGATAAAGTTATATGCAGCGTTTTGTAACAGAGAGAACTTGTACCTGACGACCGGTCCGGTCGGCGTCTACAGTGTGAGTGCGGCTTCCGGATTGCGGTAAGTAGTTCCGGCGGCTTCGTGATCCAAAAAAAAGCAAGTTAAGTCCGAATAAACAGACAGGATATAAAAGCTGAAAAGTTCGTTATAACTAATGATAAGTGATAACGAAAACCAAGGAGAAAGTAACAGTCCAAATAAAGAGAGTATATAATGAGAGTTAAGAGACAAGAAGCAATATTAACTAGAGAACAAAATCACTCTAGTAACAGCAATTTCCAGACAAGGAATGCCTGACCCAAAGGTGCTATAAATAGGGAGTTACCTGTAAAAGGCGGGATATACCTTAAAGGTATATCACAAAGAGTGATGTGTCCTTATTGATAAATAGGCAGAAAAATCATAGTCAAAAGTTAAAACAACAATTTTATTCAATACATCGTTAAAACAGAACTCTTTTTGTGGCAAGGTTAGACATACCTCCAGTATCTGACCACTTTCATTCTCAAATTGCACTTTCTGAAAGATGCCATTGGTCAGATGTTGTAGGGTTGATATCTAACCTCACCACAAAAAGAGTGCTGAAAAAAACACAATGGACACATTGAATTCAATTGGCAAAGCCACTTGATAAATGCTCAACACATACAGACTGAATGATAAAAAATCTCTCATAAAATATAATGATTTCTGCCACCAACATGATCATGCCCCATCCCGAAAGATGGTGCTGCCTATGCCAACAACTTAACGGCCCTGTTTTGATAATGACTGAATTGCCCCAAATAAAAACAAAATTCTAAGCGCATTATCATCGATGATGTAAAGGACAGTTATGACCTTTTTACAGACACCAATGTATACAAATCAGTAAATTACATTAATAACTTATTCTAATAAAAAATAAATTCCATTCTATTTGCAAAAACAGACACATATACTCAATTAACCCTATTAAGTCACTATAAATGAATAACTCAATGAGAGAAGACACTTTATTTGTGAAAAGTGAAGAGTGAAGCAGATGAAGAAAGAGAGAATAGCCTGGGACTGGGACCAAAAATAGACCCAGTCTTTTTAAGGCAGAGCAGTGCCCCCCCCCCCCCCCAAAAAAAGTAAACTATAATGTTTTAGTTTAAAAACAGCACATACATGTTTACAAATTCAAATGGTACCTGTAATTTGTAAGTTGGGATATCACTTTACTTAAACATGCACTATATATATATATATATATATATATATATATATATATATATATACACACACAGTATATATATATATATATATATATGTATATAAATAAAGTAAATATATATACATACACACAAACATATAAGGGGCTGCCTCATTAAATGACGCTACAAAAGGAAATATCCTGTATCTCCTATTAACAGATTCTGCCTCTGAAATTTCTGGTATTTATCTCATCATTCTTTGTCAATGCAAGTTTCACCCTAAAAAAGATCAATTTTTACAAGTATGGGATCCAAACTCATCAACGACACAGGGCAGATGTTAAATCAAGATGACCTATTTAGTGCTTTATCAAACCTTTATAAGATCACTAAATGAGATTATGTCGCTGCACAAAAAGGTCAATGCAAATCAATGTGCTAATTAATTGAAAATAAGGATCCAACATCTTCATCTATGGTGAGATCCAGCAACGTCTTCCCTGAACTTGTAAGATAAAGAAATGATCAATGGGATAATGAGAATATCTTTTCCATTTGTAATATAACAATAGTCTGTATGATAACTATAGCCCTAATACTATTGCTGATAAAAAATATAACATAAAAATGTAAATACACAAATAATATAACAGCAAAAATAACAATAAAAATAAAAATTGTAATGATCTAAAAATAAGAATGAAATTATATAAGTAATATTTTTAATATATTTTAATAAATAAATTATTAATATTAATATAAAACATAAAAATTACAATATTTTATACAAAATATGTCATAATTTCCTAATATCATATAATAATATATAATATAATATAATATGTTATCTATCTGGAATAATTATTATTAGTATTATTATTATTGCTATAAAACATACAAAACTGAAATATGAAATTGTATATACAATTTCTAATTATATTTTCCTAATGTAATATAATATAATAAAATGATTTGTCTTTTGAAGGAAGAAAAATGTTTTTCTATAATGTGAATTATATTAAAAAATAAAAAAAAATGCGTTCATTCTGTTCCTTTAAGCTTTCTCCTATATGTTGTTGTTTTATATAAAGAAATAAATATATATATATATAAAAAAAAATAATATTCTTGCATCTTAGATATTCACATATAACGTATTTAACAAAAGCTCAAATGTCTTCTATGAAAGAGAAGAAAACCATTTTTAACTCTGTCAGATAAACTCGGGCAACTAAGTGGTTACATTTTATTCGCTATGTTTAATTTTGTTGCACGGCTGGATTTTGGGTTAGAGAAAGGGCATTGCCCATCTAGGGCTATTATTTGTGAATGCACTCAAACGCGGACATTGCAATGATATAAAGACGCATGCGGTGTAATAATATTAAATAACTAAAGATTTAGATATTTCATAATGAGAATTATACATCAGAGGATTCTTTCTGACTCTTTTATAGAATATAATATGGTTTAGCCGCAAAATCACGTATGTACAGTTATTAAAATATACAGATTAACTATGTAACATTATTGGCATAATGATCTTTGTAGGAGAACAATTCTTAAAGATTGCTAAATGATCAAGGAAAAATTAAATAAAAAAACAGACTACAGGAGCTGATTTATATCTGTCACTAACTTGCGCCATCAAAGAAGATGAGAAAAAACACTCAAGAGGCTCTTCAATGGGTTAGTCCTTGAACTGTAAATCAACGCAGGTGAAAAATATCTAAATACTTATTTTGTATTCAGATTTTTTTACAATGTAGTGATTAATTTCTGGTGTGTATATAAATAAATTATTTCTCCTTAATGAATTAACATCATGGGATAACATGAATTAAAGGGACAGTCTACACCAGAATTGTTATTGTTTGAAAAGATAGATAATCCCTTTATTACCCATTCCCCAGTTTTGCATAACCAACACAGTTATAATAATATACTTTTAACCTCTGTGATTACCTTGTATCTTAGCATCTTCTGACTGCCTCCTGATCACATGACTTTTTATTTATTATCTATTATCTTGCATTTTAGCCAATTTGTGCTGTGTTTTTCTGACTCTAAAATAACTCCACAGGCGTAAGCACAATTTTATCTATATGACCCACATGAACTAGCAGTCTCCTATTGAGAAAAACAAATAAAAAAGCATGTGATAATAGGATGTCTGTAGTGGTTTAGAAACAGGCAGACATTTAGAGGTTTAAATGTTATAAATTATATTAATATAACAATGTTGGTTTTGCAAAACTGAGGAATGGGTAATAAAGGTGCTATCTCTCTTTCAGCTAGATTACGAGTTTTGAGCGCTATTGAGAAATCAACAAATGCCACAAAAGTTACGTTATTTCATTTCCTATAGCGCTGCTATTACAAGTTTGCAAACATATGCCTTTTGCGTGCGATATGGTTGCGTTGAGCTCCATACCGCACACAATCAGAGCGCTGCTGAGACGTGCTCGTGTACGATTTCCCCATAGACATCAATGGGGAGAGCCGGCAAAAAAAAAAAAAATTACACCTGGGATTGCGAAAACAAAAGTTCCGTAACACAGCCCCATTGATATCTATGGGTAAATAAAAATACAGTTTAAACATAACACCCTAACATAAACCCCGAGTCTAAACACACGTAATCTGCTGCCCCCAACATCGCAGACACCTGCCTACAGTTATTAACCCCTAATCTGCCGCTCCCGATATCGCCGCTACCTAAATAAAATTATTAACCCCTAATCTGCCACTCCCGATATCGCCGCCACTATACTATATTTATTAACCCCTAAACCACCAGCCCCCCACATTGCAACAAGCTAAAGTAAACTATATTAACCCCTTAGCCTAACCCTAACGTAACCCAAACCCTAACTTAACCCTAACACCTCTAACTTTAACATAATAAAAATATAGCTAAATTAAAGTTACAATTACTAACTAAATAAACCTTTTAACCCCTAAACTGCCAGTCCCCCCCACATCGTAACAAGCTAAATTAAACTATATTAACCCCTAAACCTAACCCTAAACCTAACCCTAACCCCCCCTATCTTTAACATAATTAAAATAGATCTAAATTACATTTACAATTATTAACTAAATAGGGCGTGATCCGATATACAGTGTAGTTTTTGGCGCAAGCGAGGGAACCCGCACCGCCCGTAATTTCACCTCGCAACTCGAGCTATCCAATATACTGCGCCTTCAGATGCTAAACTGGCGTAAGTATGAAAAACCGGCGAGCAGCTAAAATGTGCGCAAATACACATTTTAGTCGTCGCAAGTACTTACGCCAGTATTTTGTTCACGTAAAGTCTCAATAAAGTGTAGTTTTATGCAAATTAGGCAACGAATCGTAAAAACTAACCGCCAGTTCTAAAAGATGCGCCACGTAATTACGCCATTCAAAAATCATTCTTAAACCCCTGCGCAGCCACCATTTTCTTTAGTGTGTTTGATTGGTTCTTGGAGCTACAGCACACTACAGTGAGTAAGAGAAAGTGGTTAGAGTAGAGAGAGAGGCGCATTGCATATATTTAGTTAGGTCGGATTTGGTGGATTTGTTAAGCTTGTACATTTACTGTCACTTTTTTACATATTGCACACATTTTGCAGACACACATATACAAAATACACAACATTTTTTTTATAACACCTTACACATTTTATTTACCTTTTACATTGTGAAAGGCTGAGTGTTTGGTTGTGATTGTGTGTGATTGAAGTGGGAGTGAGTGTGAGTGTGTGAGTGTGTGTAGTGTGAGGATGTCAGGGAGAGCTAGGGCGGGGGGGGGGGAGGAGGGAAGGGGAGTTGCAGGGAGAGGATTATGGTCAGGAAGAGCAGCAGGGTCCCCGTCAGGGAGTCAGTGGAGTGGGGAGAGGGAGACTTAGAAGGGAGGATGGGAGTGGGGTTGCCCCAAGGCCAGGCACACTCAGTAGAAGAGGGATAGAGGGTGCACATGGGGATAGAAGGGGGGAGGAGGGAGAGGATAGGGAGGAACCCACACCAGGGACATCCCAGGGAGGGAGCCAGGCGGCCCAGGACGAGGAGCGTATGAGGTGCCCCAACTTCTCCTTTGCTGAAAACCTCGCTCTAGTCCAGGCCGTCCTGGAGAACCATACCGCCCTCTTTGGCCAAGAGAAGGGCAAAGGAGTTGCCCGTAGGCGTAAAGATGCCTGGCTGAAGGTGGAGGAGGCAGTTAATGGTATGTCCCAGCAGAGGAGGACTGTGGATGGCCTAAAGAAAAGGTTGAATGATTGCAAGAGGAGAGTCAAGGAGAAGATGGGCCAAGAAGCAATGTCCCAGAAGGCAACAGGAGGTGGGCCTCACCAGGAGGCAGAATATAACGAGTGGCAGGAGCTCATTCGTAGGTCCCTGAGCGTCACAGCAGTCCGTGGACTTCCAGGGGCTCGTGACTCAGGGATTGCAACATCAGCACAGCATGCTGGTGAGTAACATCCCACACACCAGTATTATATGTATTTGAGATATAACATCCTATAATGTCACACATTCATGTACTCAATGAGGAGCATGGTATTTGGCCTACTAACAAAAACATCTACAATTAGATTTCACATTAAAGGGACATTAAACCAAATCAATCTTTTTATTTCATTATTCAGATAGAGAACACAGTTTTAAACAACATCCCAATTTACTTCTATTATCTAATTTGCTTCATTATTTTGTTATTCTTTGTTTATTAAATATCAATGCACATGGGTGAGGCAATCACACGAGGCATTGATGTGCAGCCACCAATTAGCAGCTTCTGAGCCTATCTAGATATTCTTTTCAGCTAAGAATATCAAGAGAATGAAGCAAATTAGGTAATGGAAGTAAATTACAAAGTTGTTTAAAATTGCATGCTCTAGCTGAATCATGAAAGAATAAAAATGGGTTTAATGTCCATTTAATGCTACTTAACACATTGAAATTCATGATATGAGGTGGAATAGTGAAATACTAACATGTCTCAGAGTAACACAGGCCACAAGCCACATGTAGAGTTTTCAGTAAATGGACACTATAGTCATCAGAACCATAGTGTCACTTAAAGAACACATTTTCTCCATCACTGACATGTACACAGAACTATTGTATGAAACACATACATGTATACTTTGCATATTAAAAACCCTCATATCACAAATCTCAATGTGCACATGCATGTTATACAGGGAGTGCAGAATTATTAGGCAAATGAGTATTTTGACCACATCATCCTCTTTATGCATGTTGTCTTACTCCAAGCTGTATAGGCTCGAAAGCCTACTACCAATTAAGCATATTAGGTGATGTGCATCTCTGTAATGAGAAGGGGTGTGGTCTAATGACATCAACACCCTATATCAGGTGTGCATAATTATTAGGCAACTTCCTTTCCTTTGGCAAAATGGGTCAAAAGAAGGACTTGACAGGCTCAGAAAATTCAAAAATAGTGAGATATCTTGCAGAGGGATGCAGCACTCTTAAAATTGCAAAGCTTCTGAAGCGTGATCATCGAACAATCAAGCATTTCATTCAAAATAGTCAACAGGGTCGCAAGAAGCGTGTGGAAAAACCAAGGCACAAAATAACTGCCCATGAACTGAGAAAAGTCAAGCGTGCAGCTGCCAAGATGCCACTTGCCACCAGTTTGGCCATATTTCAGAGCTGCAACATCACTGGAGTGCCCAAAAGCACAAGGTGTGCAATACTCAGAGACATGGCCAAGGTAAGAAAGGCTGAAAGACGACCACCACTGAACAAGACACACAAGCTGAAACGTCAAGACTGGGCCAAGAAATATCTCAAGACTGATTTTTCTAAGGTTTTATGGACTGATGAAATGAGAGTGAGTCTTGATGGGCCAGATGGATGGGCCCGTGGCTGGATTGGTAAAGGGCAGAGAGCTCCAGTCCGACTCAGACGCCAGCAAGGTGGAGGTGGAGTACTGGTTTGGGCTGGTATCATCAAAGATGAGCTTGTGGGGCCTTTTCGGGTTGAGGATGGAGTCAAGCTCAACTCCCAGTCCTACTGCCAGTTTCTGGAAGACACCTTCTTCAAGCAGTGGTACAGGAAGAAGTCTGCATCCTTCAAGAAAAACATGATTTTCATGCAGGACAATGCTCCATCACACGCATCCAAGTACTCCACAGCGTGGCTGGCAAGAAAGGGTATAAAAGAAGAAAATATAATGACATGGCCTCCTTGTTCACTTGATCTGAACCCCATTGAGAACCTGTGGTCCATCATCAAATGTGAGATTTACAAGGAGGGAAAACAGTACACCTCTCTGAACAGTGTCTGGGAGGCTGTGGTTGCTGCTGCACACAATGTTGATGGTGAACAGATCAAAACACTGACAGAATCCATGGATGGCAGGCTTTTGAGTGTCCTTGCAAAGAAAGGTGGCTATATTGGTCACTGATTTGTTTTTGTTTTGTTTTTGAATGTCAGAAATGTATATTTGTGAATGTTGAGATGTTATATTGGTTTCACTGGTAAAAATAAATAAATGAAATGGGTATATATTTGTTTTTTGTTAAGTTGCCTAATAATTATGCACAGTAATAGTCACCTGCACACACAGATATCCCCCTAAATAGCTATAACTAAAAACAAACTAAAAACTACTTCTAAAACTATTCAGCTTTTTTTGGGTTCATTGAGAACATGGTTGTTGTTCAATAATAAAATTAATCCTCAAAAATACAACTTGCCTAATAATTCTGCACTCCCTGTAGAGTTGGACATGAGAATGTGTATAGGCCCTAGCATGTACATTGTATGCCCACATGGATATATATCTGACTGTATTAATCCCTCTCATCATTTGACTTCTCCACAGAACCTCCAGTCACCAGGGTGCAAACGCCCATGCATCCACCTCCACCACCGCCACAAAGAATATCTCCACCGGTCCAGAGAGTCCAGCAAGAGTATGCTCCCAGGCATGAGCTGGGTTGGAGTGCCTCTGTTGACAATCCAGATCTCATGCCACCAGCATTGCAAGACGATACCTGGCAGGATCCTTGGCCAGAGGACTATTCCTTTGGCTTGGAGGGGGATCCAAGTCAGCCCCGAAGGGTAGATGTCTTTACCCCCCCAACAATATCAGGCCAGTCAGGGATTATACCACCAGGCTGAGTAGGTGCACACCAGTCGGCAATGGGACTACCAGTCCATCCGGAGATCTCCACCATCTGCTTCGCTTGGAAGAGCTCCAGCATCTGAGGAGGAGCATAGAGCTGTCAGCATTCCTCAGGCAGCACCGCCTGTCATCATCCCTCTGGCAGCACCATCTGTGATCCCTCAGGCAGAACTACCTGTAATCATCCCGCAAGCAGCACCAGCTGTGATCCCTCAGACAGCACCGCCTGTCATCATCCCGCAAGCAGCACCAGCTGTGATCCCTCAGGCAGCACCAGCAGCTGAGGATGTTCAGGTTGAAACAGCAGCTAGAGGTGAACCTGCGCCTAGAATCCCTGCTGGGGAAGAGCCTATAGATCCTCTGACTTCCGCCATGGGCGACGAATACATTGCCCTCCAGAGGAGGCAAACATCAACCTGCGAGAGGCAAACATCAACCTGCGAGAGGCAAACATCAACCTGCGAGAGAATGCAGAGAGACCAACGCAGGTTTTACAGGAGCCAACAGATTTTACTACAGCGTTCCATTGAGCTGCAACAGGACATGGCAGCATCTTTAAGTGGTATCGTCCAGAACCAATCTCAGATGCCGAGAGTTATTTCGGACATGCAGATGTAGAGTGACAACAGATGGCGGGAACAAAACCAACTGTTGGGTGTGTTGGTGGAGTATTTCACACACCAGCAGGACATTGCCTCCAGCCTCTCATCTGTGGCCAGCACTCCTGCAGAATCCTCTGAATCCACACAACCCAGGAGAGGCAGGAGACCCACTCCAGGCCCCTCAGCCCCCTCATCTAAGAAGCCGAAAAAAAATAATCTTGTTATATTTCATCCTAAATCTTGTCCTCTGTTATTTACCATATAATTGTCATCCACATTCATGCGAGGGGTGTTTTAGTACACTAATATTTTTGAAAAATATAATAAGGCCTGTGCGGAAATGGCCCAGAAAAGGTAATATTATCATGTTTATGACATATTCATGTTCTCTAAACCACATCACATAGTTGTGTATGAAGGGTACATATAGTGATATTCACTTTTAAGATGTAAATCAAGGTTTCTCACATCCAATAGAAATTGACCCATGTGCAGGGATAGGCACGAGCCAAGGCTGTGGCGGACATTTTCTAAGGTAAAGACTTTTAGTGAAGGACACCTTGCCTATCCCTGCACATGGGTATATATCTAAATAATAATGTTTTTACAGAAGGTGTGAACATAAGGTATAAACATCCATTTTCATTCCTCGAAATGATAGTCAATAAATCATAGTGACCAAAACATGAATTGAACTAATGATATATTTTCAGTAATTAGGATGGTTAAGGGAATGGGGGTGGGATGTAGTAGTTTCACTTACATGCAGTGGAACTCCGCAGTATGTAATTCGATGACCAGCTGCAGCAGGGGCAGCACCATCCCCATGGACCTCAGCAGCAACTATAGAATCAGCATGTGTAGACAGAACAACAGGGGATTGTAGGGCTTCCAGCACCCCTTGTGCCCCATGATGACCCCTTGTGCCCCATGATGCACCCCTTGTGCCCCATGATTCACCCCTTGTGCCCCATGATGCACCCCTTGTGCCCCATGATGACCCCCTTGTGCCCCATGATGACCCCTTGTGCCCCACGATGCACCCTTTGTGCCCCATGATGACCCCTTGTGCCCCATGATGACCCCTTTGTGATTGGTTTGACAAACTTGCAGGGGCAGGAATAATAAATGCTTTGAAGAGGTTAACTATTTGTGATCAAGCTGCTGATATGTATGTTGTTAAGCATGCACTTGTTAGGCCTTCAGAGAGTTACGTTGGTTTCTAAGTCAGTGCAAGGGTTCCTGCGGCTGAAATTTGTGGCGAGATGAGAATGGAGTAGATTTTCTGAAATCTGCACGCGTAAGTCCTTACGCCGTATATTGGATACCAAACTGCGCGTGTTTTGTATGTCAGTCTATGGGCCAAAAAACGACGGGCGAAGGCAGAAATATACGCGCGTAACTTCTAAGTTACGCCGTATATAGGATACCAAACCCGCGCAAATATTGGTGTCACCGGCTTTTGCGGGCGATGATTTATATCGGATCGGGCCCATAATTCCTATTTAAAACTAAATACTTACCTGTGAAATAAAACCTAAGCTAGCTACAATATAACTAATGGTTACATTGTAGCTAGCTTAGGTTTAATTTTTATTCCACAGGTAAGTTTGTATTTATTTTAACTAGGTAGACTAGTTAGTAAATAGTTATTAACTATTTACTAACTACCTAGTTAAAATAAATACAAACTTACCTGTGAAATAAAAACTAACCTGCCTTACACTAAAACCTAACATTACTAAAAATAAAAAAAAACTATCATTACAAAAAAAAACGAAATTATCCCAAAAAATAAAGATTAATCCTATTTTAATACCCTTAAAAAAAAACAACTCTAGAATTAACTACCAAGGGCCCTCAAAATGGCCTTTTTGGCTGGGCCCTGAAAATGGCCTTTTGTAGGGCATTTCCCTGAGATAAACAGCTCTTTTACTTTAAAAAAAAAACACCCCCTAAAAATATACATTATACAAAATAACAAACAAATTATCAAAAATAAAAAAGAATTACGCCTAATCGAATAGCCCTATCAAAATAAAAAAGCCCACCCAAAATAAAAAAATCGTAGCCTACAATAAACTACCAATGGCCCTTAAAAGGGCCTTTTGTGGGGCATTGCCCCAAAGATATTAACTCTTTTACCTGTAAAAAAAATACAAACACCCCCCAACAGTAAAACCCACCACCCACACAACCAACCCCCCCAAATTAAAAAACAAATCTAAAATAACCTAAACTACCTATTGCCCTGAAACAGGCATTTGTATGGGCATTTCCCTTAAAATGGCATATAGCTCTTTTACTGCCCAGATCCTAATAAAAAAAAAAACCCCACCCAAAAAACCTTTAAAAAAACCTAACACTAACCCCCGACAATCCACTTACAGTTGTTGAAGTCCCACTTAAAGGATCCATCCAGCCGCGAAGTCTTCATCCATGCGGCAAGAAGTCTTCATCCAGGCGGCCTCTTCTATCTTCATCCAGCCGGTGTGGAGCGGGTCCATCCTGAAGACATCCGGTGCAGAACATACGGTCTCCGCCGTACACTGAAATTTCAATGCAAGGGACGCGATTCAAGATGCCATCCTTTGCATTCCTATTGGCTGAAAATTTGGAATCAGCCAATAGGAATTAGGGCTGCTAAAATCCTATTGGCTATTCAAATCAACCAATAGAATTTAAGCAGCTCTCATTCTATTGGCTAATTCGGTTTAGGGGTTAATAGTTTATTTTGGTATATTTAGTTGTGGGGGCTTGCGGTTTAGGGGTTAATAGGTTTATTATAGCGGCGGTGTGGGCGGGTGGCAGATTAGGGGTTAATAATATTTAAATATTGTTTTTCATGCAGGAGGGTGGCGGTTTAGGGGTTTATAACTTTAGTATAGTGGTGACGATGTCGGGGAGCAGCAGAATAGGGGTTGATAACATTTTTTATTTGCGGCGATGTCGGGAGCGGCAAAGGGGTTAATAAATTTAATTTAGTGTTTGTGGGAGGGCCTCGGTTTAGGGGTTAATAGATAGTTTATGGGTGTTAGTGTACTTTGTAACAGTTAAGTTATGAGTTTTATGCTACAGCTTTGTAAAGTAAAACTCATAACTACTGACTTTATATGGCTGTACAGATCTTTTCGTTTTAAGCTGTAACGCTCACTTTTTAGCCATACCGCAAAACTCGTAATACCGGCACTATGGGAATCCCATGAAAAAACATAATTTTTACGTGTGCGGGACTGATGTTGCGGTACAGGCTAAAAGGTGTGCTGTACACCTATACTGACAACACTTGTAATAGCTGCAGTAATGTTTTAATGCTGAAAATGCCATATTGTAATCTAGCTGTTTTTAAACAATTACAATTTTGGTGCTTACTGTCCCTTTAAAGGGACACAGAACGCCTTGTAATTTGAATAACATATCAGCCAAGTTTTAACTTTTTCATAACGAATTAAATTCCTTGTTGCTGTAATTGTTTTTCAAAAGCCAAATTCCACCCACCGTTTGCAGAAGATATGGCAAGTCACAGTTATTATGTTAGCAAAACCTGCATTGTGTTTGTGATTCTTATCCGAGGCCAATTAGTGACAGTCATGTATCAGGGCTAGGCTTGTTAAGTCTGCAGCATACACGTCCATTTCTCACACTAGAACATCCCATAATTAAAGGGGCAGTCTTCTCCAGAATAAAAAAAAAAGATAGATAATCCCTTTATTACCCGTTCCCAAGTTTTACATAACCAACATGTTTATATTAATACACTTTTTACCTCTGTGATTAGCTTGTATCTAAGCCTCTGCAGTCTGCCCCCCTATTTCAGTTCTTTCGACAGACTTGCATTTTAGCCAATTAGTGCTAACTCCACGGGAGTGAGCACATTGTTATCTATATCGCACACGTGAACTAGCACTGACTAGCTGTAAAACACTGTCAAAATGCACTGAGATAAGAGTCGACCTTTAAGGGTTTAGAAATTAGCTTATGAGCCTATCATGGTGATGATTTCAACAAAGAATACCAAAGAACAAAGCAAATTTGATGATAAATGTAAATTGGAAAGTTGTTTAAAATTGCATGCCCTATCTGAATCACGACTGTTCCTTAAAATGACATGATAGTGTTAAAAACAATTACTAAATGTATATTGTAATCATGCTTTATAACACATAATTAAACTCTTTATTTATTATATTATCTAAAGGTGTAGGTCCCTTTAACCCCTTTAGTGCAAATGATGACCCACCATTGTCCTGAGTGCATAGGATCATCAGACCCTAATGGAGCACCTATCTTCGCCCTGTTTATGATAGCGCTACAAGTCACTACTCATTTGAAGGGACAGACTGCAATCATTTAAGTGAGGGGGTTACATGTACACTTATAATACATCTGATCAGTGTTAAAAATCCTAATCACTTACTCAACTAGATCATTTCTAGTGGTGAGGAAGGAGGATGATGCGATAGAGCCTTTACCTCCCCTCTAAATTAATTAAAGGGTATTAGATGCCTCATGTATAACAGGGAATCCCCCTCATTTAAATGGCAGGTCACACCCCTCTCCCTTAGAGGTTGTCACTGTGCTAATGGTGATCACATATACCAAGTACAAACCAGTGAAGTGTTTAATAAGGTGAGGGTGCACTATTAAAGACAAAGGGGCACCTACAGTATCTCACAAAAGTGAGTACACCTTTCACATTTTTGTAAATATTTTATTATATCTTTTCATGTGACAGCACTGAAGAAATGACACTTTGCTACAATGTAAAGTAGTGAGTGTACATCCTGTATAACAGTGTAAATATTTATTATATCTTTTCATGTGACAACACTGAAGAAATGACACTTTGCTACAATGTAAAGTAGTGAGTGTACATACAGCCTGTATAACAGTGTAAATATTTTATTATATCTTTTCATGTGACAACACTAATGAAACGACACTTTGCTACAATGTAAAGTAGTAAGTGTACATCCTGTATAACAGTGTAAATATTTATTATATCTTTTCATGTGACAACACTAATGAAACGACACTTTGCTACAATGTAAAGTAGTAAGTGTACATCCTGTATAACAGTGTAAATATTTATTATATCTTTTCATGTGACAACACTGAAGAAATGACACTTTGTTACAATGTAAAGTAGTGAGTGTACAGCCTGTATAACAGTGTAAATATTTTATTATATCTTTTCATGTGACAACACTGAAGAAATGACAGTTTGTTACAATGTAAAGTAATGAGTGTACATCCTGTATAACAGTGTAAATATTTATTATATCTTTTCATGTAACAACACTGAAGAAATGACACTTTACTACAATGTAAAGTAGTGAGTGTACAGCCTGTATAACAGTGTAAATATTTATTATATCTTTTCATGTGACAACACTGAAGAAATGACACTTTGTTACAATGTAAAGTAGTGAGTGTACAACCTGTATAACAATGTAAATATTGTATTATGTCTTTTCATGTGACAACACTGAAGAAATGACACTTTGTTACAATGTAAAGTAGTGAGTGTACAGCCTGTATAACAGTGTAAATATTGTATTATGTCTTTTCATGTGACAACACTGAAGAAATGACACTTTACTACAATGTAAAGTAATGAGTGTACAGCCTGTATAACAGTGTAAATATTTTATTATATCTTTTCATGTGACAACACTGAAGAAATGACACTTTGCTACAATGTAAAGTAGTGAGTGTACATACAGCCTGTATAACAGTGTAAATATTTTATTATATCTTTTCATGTGACAACACTAATGAAACGACACTTTGCTACAATGTAAAGTAGTAAGTGTACATCCTGTATAACAGTGTAAATATTTATTATATCTTTTCATGTGACAACACTAATGAAACGACACTTTGTTACAATGTAAAGTAGTAAGTGTACATCCTGTATAACAGTGTAAATATTTATTATATCTTTTCATGTGACAACACTGAAGAAATGACACTTTGCTACAATGTAAAGTAGTGAGTGTACAGCCTGTATAACAGTGTAAATATTTTATTATATCTTTTCATGTGACAACTCTGAAGAAATGACACTTTGCTACAATGTAAAGTAGTGAGTGTACAGCCTGTATAACAGTGTAAATATTTTATTATATCTTTTCATGTGACAACTCTGAAGAAATGACACTTTGCTACAATGTAAAGTAGTGAGTGTACAGTCTGTATAACAGTGTAAATATTTTATTATATCTTTTCATGTGACAACTCTGAAGAAATGACACTTTGCTACAATGTAAAGTAGTGAGTGTACAGCCTGTATAACAGTGTAAATATTTTATTATATCTTTTCATATGACAACACTAAAGAAATGACACTTTGCTACAATGTAAAGTAGTGAGTGTACAGCCTGTATAACAGTGTAAATATTTTATTATATCTTTTCATGTGACAACACTGAAGAAATGACACTTTGTTACAATGTAAAGTAGTGAGTGTACAGCCTGTATAACAGTGTAAATATTTTATTATATCTTTTCATGTGACAACACTGAAGAAATGACACTTTACTACAATGTAAAGTAATGAGTGTACAGCCTGTATAACAGTGTAAATATTTTATTATATCTTTTCATGTGACAACACTGAAGAAATGACACTTTGCTACAATGTAAAGTAGTGAGTGTACAGCCTGTATAACAGTGTAAATATTTTATTATATCTTTTCATGTGACAACACTGAAGAAATGACACTTTGTTACAATGTAAAGTAGTGAGTGTACAGCCTGTATAACAGTGTAAATTTGCTGTCCCCTCAAAATAACTAAAAACACAGCCATTAATGTCTAAACCGTAGCACATAATTTTCTATCAGCAGGGCATCAAATTAATCAACTTCGGTTCCAGGTTATCGAACAGATCAAAACCCCCAGGCAGGGAGGCAACAGGGAACTTTTGCTTAAGCAACGAGAAACATTTTGGATCTACAAACTAGATACCTTGGAACCAAAGGGGATGAATAGGGAAATCAACTGGGTGTTTTATTAATAAATCATACTATGCTCATTATACATCAATATATACCCTTATGATGTTGATATTTTTCCATTCTGTTTTGGCTCTAAGATGTCCTCATTAGATTGCTCGCCACTTGCAGTAAATAATTGTGTGTTTTGCATCCTTAATGTATATTAATGGTTGCATTGATTTTTGCTATTCTGTTGCTAAGTGTACTGTGTAAATAATATTGGCAACATTGTATATGAGTTGTATCCCTGTGGTTTCCTAGCTGTTTTTTAATTCTAGCACTGTTACATAAATAACCTGAAGAGGGCGCTAACTACTGTGTCAAATATGCACTGTTTAGATTGTAAGGGTTAAATTCCCAGGTACTATTTAAGCAGGTGTGCAGTGCTCATTATTTTATCACATGATTAAGGGACAATGGCCCAGAAACGTTGTGTTTATGTCTGATCCTGTCATGCAATAAAGTATATTCGTTTATCATATGAGGAACTTCTCCATTGCCTTTTTCCTGGCAACAAAGTACACCCTTATGTGGAAATGTCCAAATTGGGCCCAAAGTGTCAATATTTTGTGTGGTCACCATTATTTTCCAGCACTGCCTTAACCCTCTTGAGCATGGAGTTCACCAGAGCTTTACAGGTTGCCACTGGAGTCCTCTTCCACTCCTCCATGACAACATCATGGAGCTGGTGGATGTTAGAGACCTTGAGCTCCCCCACCTTCCATTTGAGGATGCCCCACAGATGCTCAATAGGGTTTAGGTCTGGAGACATGCTTGGCCAGTCCATCCTCTCAGCTTCTTTAGCAAGGCAGTGATCGTCTTGGAGGTGTGTTTGGGGTCGTTATCATGTTGGAATACTGCCCTGCGGCCTAGTCTTCACTTCAGTATGTCACAGTACATGTTGGCATTCATGGTTCCCTAAATAAAGTGTAGCTCCCCAGTGCCGGCAGCACTCATGCAGGCCCAGACCATGACACTCCCACCACCATGCTTGAGTATACAAAGACACACTTGTCTTTGTACTCCTCACCTGGTTGCCGCCACACACGATTGACACCATCTGAACCAAATAAGTTTATCTTGGTCGCATTGGACCACAGGACATGGTTTCAGTAATCCATGTCCTTAGTCTGCTTTTATTCAGCAAACTGTTTGCGGGCTTTCTTGTGGGATGACAGCCATGCAGATCAATTTGATGCAGTGTGCGGGGTATGGTTAAGCACTGACAGGCTGACCTCCCACCCCTTCAACCTCTGCAGCAATGCTGGCAGCACTCATACGTCTATTTCCCAAAGACAACCTCTGGATGTGACGCTGAGCAGGTGCACTCAACTTCTTTGGTCGACCATGGCGATGCCTGTTCTGAGTGGAACCTGTCCTGTGAAACTGCTGTATGGTCTTGCTCACCTTGCTGCAGCTCAGTTTCAGGGTCTTGGCAATCTTCTTATAGCCTAGGCCATCTTTATGTAGAGCAACAATTCTTTTTTTAAGATGCTCAGAGGGTTCTTTGCTATGAGGTGCCACGTTGAACTTCCAGTAACCAGTATGAGAAAGTGTGAGAGCAATGACACCAAATTTAACACACCTGCTCCCCATTCACACCTGAGACCTTGTAACACTAACAAGTCACATGACACCGGGACGGGAAAATGGCTAATTCATCCCAATTTGGACATTTCCACTTAGGGGTGTACGCACTTTTGTTGCCAACGGTTTAGACATTATTGGCTGTGGGTTATTTTGAGGGGACAGCAATTTTACACTGTTATACAGGTTGTACACGCACTACTTTACATTGTGGCAAAGTGTAATTTCTTCAGTGTTGTCACATGAAAAGTTATAATAAAATATTTACAAAAATGTGAGGGGTGTACTCACTTTTGTGAGATGCTGTATCTCCTAAAAATAGTATATGACACTATTTTTAAATGGAGAGGGGTTCTTCAGTTTAGAGGTTAAGTACAGAAGAGGATTTGGCACTCAGGAGTTACATGCAAATGGAGCTTTGGCTGTTAGGGGCTAAGTGTAGTAGAGATTCAGTGATTATACAGTTTTGTGGTTGTGGGTTTTACAATGCGGGGCTAATGAGGAGTTAAGTGCTGAGAGGGTTTAGCAGTTAGGTGTGAGTTGGTCACAGTGAGGGTTTAGCAGTTAGGCAGTTAAGTGTGATGGGTAAGTGCACTAACGGTTAGGCAGTTATGGAGTTAAGTGTGAGGTGCAAGTGCAGTGAGGCTTTCGCAGTTAGGCAGTTAAGTGTGAGGGTGTCACAGTGAGGGTTCGGCAGTTAGGGAGTTAAATGTTATGGGTAAATGCAGTGAGGGTTTAGCAGTTAAGGAGTTAAATGTGAGGGGTAAGTGTTGTGAGGGTTTGGAAGTTAGGGAGTTAAGTGTGAGGGGTAATTGCAGTTAGAAAGTTAAGTGTGAGGGGTGTGCAGTGAGCATTTGGCAGTTATGGAGTTAAGTGTGAGGGGTAACTGCAGTGAGGATTTGGCAGTTATGGAGTTAAGTGTGAGGGGTAAGTGCAGTGAGAGCTGGAGGTTAGGCAGTTAAGTGTGAGGGGGTCACAGTGAGGGTTTGGCAGTTAGGGAGTTAAATGTTATGGGTAAATGCAGTGAGGGTTTAGCAGTTAAGGAGTTAAGTGTGAGGGGTAAGTGCTGTGAGGGTTTGGCAGTTAGGGAGTTAAATGTGATGGGTAAATGCAGTGAGGGTTTAGCAATTAGGGAGTTAAGTGTGAGGGGGTCACAGTGAGGGTTTGGCAGTTAGGAAGTTAAATGTGGTGGGTAAATGCAGTGAGGGTTTAGCAGTTAAGGAGTTAAGTGTGAGAGGTAAGTGCTGTGAGGGTTTGGCAGTTAGGGAGTTAAATGTGATGTGCAAATGCAGCGAGGGTTTAGCAATTAGGGAGTTAGGTGTGAGGGATAAGTACAGTGAGGGTTTAGCAATTAGGCAGTTAAGTGTGAGGGGTATGTGCTGTGAGGGTTTGGCAGTTAGGGAGTTAAGTGTGAGGGAGTAACAGTGTTCTCCAGTTTAATGGTTAAGTACAGAAGAAGATTTGGCACTATCCATGAAAAAAAAAAAACCTGTATGTGCTATATAAATGGATCATCTACAAAATATGTATGCATAGAAAAATCTAGTGTATAATGTCCCTTTAAGTGTGGTAAGTAGTTGATGTTAGGGGGTTAAATGCGGTGAGTGGTTACTGTTAGGGCATTAAGTGTGGTGAGTGGTTGCTGTTAGGGGGTTAAATGCGGTGAGCGGTTACTGTTAGGGGGTTAAGTGCGGTGAGTGGTTTGTGTTAGGGGTTAAGTGTGGTGAGTGGTTACTGTTAGGGGGTTAAATGCGGTGAGTGGTTACTGTAAGGGGGTTAAATGCGGTGAGCGGTTGCTGTTAGGGGGTTAAATACGGTGAACGGTTACTGTTAGGGGGTTAAGTGTGGTGAGCAGTGGCTGTTAGGGGGTTAAGTGTGGTGAGCGGTTACTTTTAGGCGGTTAAGTGTGGTGAATGGGTGCTGTTAGGGGGTTAAGTGTGGTGAGTGGTTGCTGTTAGGGGGTTAGGTGTGGTGAGTGGTTGCTGTTAGGGGGTTAAGTGTAGTGAGTGGTTGCTGTTAAGGGGTTAAGTGTGGCCAGTGGTTGCTGTTAGACATGTGCGGCTCGTTTCGGATTTATTCGGAAAATTCCGTAAATTCGGAGATTCGGATCGATTCGGATTTCCGAATTAAAATACTTCCGAATCTACCGAATGAATCCGAAATAGCTGCCGTATCTCCGAATAAATCCGAATTAGCTCGGTAAAATTCGGCATTTCCCCATAGGAAACAATGGGAGTTTCGGCTGAAAAAAAAAACTAACACCGCAGCCCCATTGTTTCCTATGGGGAAACAATGGGGCTGCGGTGTTAGTTTTTTTTCAGCCGAAGTCTGCACCTAACACCCTAACATGTACCCCGAGTCTCTAAACACCCCTAATCTAACACTTATTAACCCCTAATCTGCCGCCCCCGCTATCGCTGACACCTGCATTATTTTATTAACCCCTAATCTGCCGACCGAATATCGCCGCCACCTACATTATAGCTATTAACCCCTAATCTGCTGTCCCTAACACCGCCGACCCCTACATTATAGTTATTAACCCCTAATCTGCCCCCCCAACGTCGCCGCAATCTAACTACAAGTATTAACCCCTAATCTGCCGACCCGATATCGCCGCCGCCTACATTATAGCTATTAACCCCTAATCTGGTGTCCCTAACACCGCCGACCCCTACATTATAGTTATTAACCCCTAATCTGCCCCCCCCAACGTCGCCGCAATCTAACTACAAGTATTAACCCCTAATCTGCCGACCCGATATCGCCGCCGCCTACATTATAGCTATTAACCCCTAATCTGGTGTCCCTAACACCGCCGACCCCTACATTATAGTTATTAACCCCTAATCTGCCCCCCCCCCAACGTCGCCGCAATCTAACTACAAGTATTAACCCCTAATCTGCCGACTGCAAATCGCCGCCACTATAATAAATGTATTAACCCCTAAACCGCCGCACTCCCGCCTCGCAAACACTATAATACATTTTATTAACCCCTAATCTGCCCTCCCTAACATCGTCGCCACCTACCTACAATTATTAACCCCTAATCTCCCGCCCCCAACGTCGCCGCTACTATAATAAGGTTATTAACCCCTAAACCTAAGTCTAACCCTAACACTAACACCCCCTAACTTAAATATAATTTAAATAAAACGAAATAAGTTTACTATAGTTAAATAAATGAATCCTATTTAAAACTAAAGACTTACCTGTAAAATAAACCCTAAGATAGCTGCAATATAACTAATAGTTACATTGTAGCTATTTTAGGATTTATTTTTATTTTACAGGCAACTTTGTATTTATTTTAACTAGGTACAATAGTTATTAAATAGTTAATAACTATTTAATAACTACCTAGCTAAAATAAATACAAATTTACCTGTAAAATAAATCCTAACCTAAGTTACAATTACACCTAACACTACACTATCATTTAATTAATTAAATAAATGAATCATATTTAAAACTAAATACTTACCTGTAAAATAAACCCTAATATAGCTGCAATATAACTAATAGTTACATTGTAGCTATTTTAGCATTTATATTTATTTTACAGGCAACTTTGTATTTATTTTAACTAGGTACAATAGCTATTAAATAGTTATTGACTAATTAATAGCTACCTAGTTAAAATAATTACAAAATTACCTGTAAAATAAATCCTAACCTAAGTTACAATTAAACCTAACACTACACTATCATTAAATAAATTAACTACAAGTACCTACAATTATCTACAATTAAATAAACTAAAGTACAAAAAACCCCCCACTAAATTACAAAAAAAACAAAACTCTAAATTACAAAAAATAAAAAAATATTACAAGAATTTTAAACTAATTACACCTAATCTAAGCCCCCTAATAAAATAAAAAAAGCCCCCCAAAATAAAAAAAAATGCCCTACCCTATACTAAATTACAAAAGTTAACAGCTCTATTACCTTACCAGCCCTGAACAGGGCCCTTTGCGGGGCTTGCCCCAAAGAAAACAGCTCTTTTGCCTGTAAAAAAAAAAACACAATTCCCCCCCCCACATTACAACCCACCACCCACATACCCCTACTCTAACCCAAACCCCCCTTAAATAAACCTAACACTACCCCCCTGAAGATCTCCCTACCTTGAGTCGTGTTCACCCAGCCGGGCCGAAGTCTTCATCCGATGGGGCAGAAGAGGACATCCAGACCGGCAGAAGTCTTCATCCAAGCGGGGCAAGAAGAGGTCTTCCATCCATCATACAAGTACCAAAATACAAACAAACACTAAATTACCAAAAATAATAAAATATTACAATAATTTTAAACTAATTACACCTAATCTAAGCCCCCTACTAGCTATTAATATAGCTACAATATAACTAATAGTTACATTGTAGCTATTTTAGGATTTATATTTATTTTACAGGCAACTTTGTATTTATTTTAACTAGGTACAATAGTTATTAAATAGTTAATAACTATTTAATAACTACCTAGCTAAAATAAATACAAATTTACCTGTAAAATAAATCAGAACCTAAGTTACAATTACACCTAACACTACACTATCATTAAATTAACTAAATAAATGAATCCTATATAAAACTAAAGACTTACCTGTAAAATAAATCCTAATATAGCTGCAATATAACTAATAGTTACATTGTAGCTATTTTAGCATTTATATTTATTGTACAGGCAACTTTGTATTTATTTTAACTAGGTTCAATAGCTATTAAATAGATATTGACTATTTAATAGCTACCTAGTTAAAATAATTACAAAATGACCTGTAAAATAAATCCTAACCTTAGTTACAATTAAACCTAACACTACACTATCATTAAATAAATTAACTACAAGTACCTACAATTAAATACAATTAAATAAACTAAACTAAAGTACAAAACCCCCCCCACTAAATTACAAAAAATAAAAAAATATTACAAGAATTTTAAACTAATTACACCTAATCTAAGCCCCCTAATAAAATAACAAAGCCCCCCAAAATAAAAAAATGCCCTACCCTATACTAAATTACAAAAGTTAACAGCTCTATTACCTTACCAGCCCTTAAAAGGGCCTTTTGCTGGGGCATGCCCCAAAGAAAACAGCTCTTTTGCCTGTAAAAAAAAAAACACAATACCCCCCCCCCCACATTACAACCCAACACCCACATACCCCTACTCTAACCCAAACCCCCCTTAAATAAACCTAACACTACCCCCCTAAAGATCTCCCTACCTTGAGTCGTGTTCACCAAGCCGGGCCGAAGTCTTCATCCGATGGGGCAGAAGAGGACATCCAGACCGGCAGAAGTCTTCATCCAAGCGGGGCAAGAAGAGGTCTTCCACCCATCAGAAAAGTACAAAAAAAACAAACAAACACTAAATTACCAAAAAAAATAAAATATTACAATAATTTTAAACTATTTACACCTAATCTAAGCCCCCTACTAGCTATTAATATAGCTACAATATAACTAATAGTTACATTGTAGCTATTTTAGGATTTATATTTATTTTACAGGCAACTTTGTATTTATTTTAACTAGGTACAATAGCTATTAAATAGTTAAGAACTATTTAATAACTACCTAGCTAAAATAAATACAAATTTACCTGTAAAATAAATCCTAACCTAAGTTACAATTACACCTAACACTACACTGTCATTAAATTAACTAAATAAATGAATCCTATATAAAACTAAAGACTTACCTGTAAAATAAACCCTAATATAGCTACAATATAACTAATAGTTACATTGTAGCTATTTTAGCATTTATATTTATTTTACAGGCAACTTTGTATTTATTTTAACTAGGCACAATAGCTATTAAATAGATATTTACTGTTTAATAGCTACCTAGTTAAAATAATTACAAAATTACCTGTAAAATAAATCCTAACCTAAGTTACAATTAAACCTAACACTACACAATCATTAAATAAATTAACTACAAGTACCTACAATTAAATACAATGAAATAAACTAAACTAAAGTACAAAAAAACAAACACTAAATTACAAAAAATAAAAAAAATTGCAAGAATTTTAAACTAATTACACCTAATCTAAGCCCCCTAATAAAATAACAAAGCCCCCCAAAATAAAAAAATGCCCTACCCTATACTAAATTACAAAAGTAATCAGCTCTATTACCTTACCAGCCCTTAAAAGGGCCTTTTGCGGGGGCATGCCCCAAAGAAAACAGCTCTTTTGCCTGTAAAAAAAAACACAATACCCCCCCCCCACATTACAACCCACCACCCACATACCCCTACTCTAACCCAAACCCCCCTTAAATAAACCTAACACTACCCCCCTGAAGATCTCTCTACCGTGTCTTCACCCAGCGGGCCGAAGTCTTCATCCGATCGGGCAGAAGAGGACATCCAGACCGGCAGAAGTCTTCATCCAAGCGGGGCAAGAAGAGGTCTTCCATCCATCAGAAGTCTTGATCCAGGCGGCATCTTCTCTGTTCATCCATCCGGAGCGGAGCGGCAGCATCCTGAAGACATCCCACGCAGAGCATCCTCTTCTTTCTTGATCCGACGACTAAGTGACTGTACCTTTAAGTGACGTCATCCAAGATGGCGTCCCTTGAATTCCGATTGGCTGATAGGATTCTATCAGCCAATCGGAATTAAGGTAGGAAAAATCTGATTGGTTGATTCAATCAGCCAATCAGATTCAAGTTCAATCCGATTGGCTGATCCAATCAGCCAATCAGATTGACCTCACATTCTATTGGCTGTTCCGATCAGCCAATAGAATGCGAGGTCAATCTGATTGGCTGATAGTGTAGTGTTAGGTTTAATTGTAACTAAGGTTAGGATTTATTTTACAGGTAATTTTGTAATTATTTTAACTAGGTAGCTATTAAACAGTAAATATCTATTTAATAGCTATTGTACCTAGTTAAAATAAATACAAAGTTGCCTGTAAAATAAATATAAATGCTAAAATAGCTACAATGTAATTATTAGTTATATTGTAGCTATATTAGGGTTTATTTTACAGGTAAGTCTTTAGTTTTATATAGGATTCATTTATTTAGTTAATTTAATGACAGTGTAGTGTTAGGTGTAATTGTAACTTAGGTTAGGATTTATTTTACAGGTAAATTTGTATTTATTTTAGCTAGGTAGTTATTAAATAGTTCTTAACTATTTAATAGCTATTGTACCTAGTTAAAATAAATACAAAGTTGCCTGTAAAATAAATATAAATCCTAAAATAGCTACAATGTAACTATTAGTTATATTGTAGCTATATTAATAGCTAGTAGGGGGCTTAGATTAGGTGTAATTAGTTTAAAATTATTGTAATATTTTATTATTTTTGGTAATTTAGTGTTTGTTTGTTTTTTTGTACTTTTCTGATGGATGGAAGACCTCTTCTTGCCCCGCTTGGATGAAGACTTCTGCCGGTCTGGATATCCTCTTCTGCCCCATCGGATGAAGACTTCGGCCCGGCTTGGTGAACACGACTCAAGGTAGGGAGATCTTCAGGGGGGTAGTGTTAGGTTTATTTAAGAGGGGTTTGGGTTAGAGTAGGGGTATGTGGGTGTTGGGTTGTAATGTGGAGGGGGTATTGTGTTTTTTTTTTAAAGGCAAAAGAGCTGTTTTCTTTGGGGCATGCCCCCGCAAAAGGCCCTTTTAAGGGCTGGTAAGGTAATAGAGCTGTTAAATTTTGTAATTTAGTATAGGGTAGGGCATTTTTTTATTTTGGGGGGCTTTGTTATTTTATTAGGGGGCTTAGATTAGGTGTAATTAGTTTAAAATTCTTGTAATATTTTTTTATTTTTTGTAATTTAGTGGGGTTTTTTTTGTACTTTAGTTTAGTTTATTTAATTGTATTTAATTGTAGGTACTTGTAGTTAATTTATTTAATGATAGTTTAGTGTTAGGTTTAATTGTAACTTAGATTAGGATTTATTTTACAGGTAATTTTGTAATTATTTTAACTAGGTAGCTATTAAATAGTCAATATCTATTTAATAGATATTGAACCTAGTTAAAATAAATACAAAGTTGCCTGTACAATAAATATAAATGCTAAAATAGCTACAATGTAACTATTAGTTATATTGCAGCTATATTAGGGTTTATTTTACAGGTAAGTCTTTAGTTTTATATAGGATTCATTTATTTAGTTAATTTAATGATAGTGTAGTGTTAGGTGTAATTGTAACTTAGGTTATGATTTATTTTACAGGTATATTTGTATTTAGTTTAGCTAGGTAGTTATTAAATAGTTATTAACTATTTAATAACTATTGTACCTAGTTAAAATAAATACAAAGTTGCCTGTAAAATAAATATAAATCCTAAAATAGCTACAATGTAACTATTAGTTATATTGTAGCTATATTAATAGCTAGTAGGGGGCTTAGATTAGGTGTAATTAGTTTAAAATTATTGTAATATTTTATTATTTTTGGTAATTTAGTGTTTGTTTGTATTTTGGTACTTGTATGATGGATGGAAGACCTCTTCTTGCCCCGCTTGGATGAAGACTTCTGCCGGTCTGGATGTCCTCTTCTGCCCCATCGGATGAAGACTTCGGCTCGGCTGGGTGAACACGACTCAAGGTAGGGAGATCTTCAGGGGGGTAGTGTTAGGTTTATTTAAGGGGGGTTTGGGTTAGAGTAGGGGTATGTGGGTGGTGGGTTGTAATGGGGGGGGGGGGATTGTGTTTTTTTTTTACAGGCAAAAGAGCTGTTTTCTTTGGGGCATGCCCCGCAAAGGGCCCTGTTCAGGGCTGGTAAGGTAATAGAGCTGTTAACTTTTGTAATTTAGTATAGGGTAGGGCATTTTTTTTTATTTTGGGGGGCTTTGTTAATTTATTAGGGGGCTTAGATTAGGTGTAATTAGTTTAAAATTCTTGTAATATTTTTTTATTTTTTGTAATTTAGTGTTTTGTTTTTTTTGTAATTTAGTGGGGGTTTTTTGTACTTTAGTTTATTTAATTGTAGATAATTGTAGGTACTTGTAGTTAATTTATTTAATGATAGTGTAGTGTTAGGTTTAATTGTAACTTAGGTTAGGATTTATTTTACAGGTAATTTTGTAATTATTTTAACTAGGTAGCTATTAATTAGTCAATAACTATTTAATAGCTATTGTACCTAGTTAAAATAAATACAAAGTTGCCTGTAAAATAAATATAAATGCTAAAATAGCTACAATGTAACTATTAGTTATATTGCAGCTATATTAGGGTTTATTTTACAGGTAAGTATTTAGTTTTAAATATGATTCATTTATTTAATTAATTTAATGATAGTGTAGTGTTAGGTGTAATTGTAACTTAGGTTAGGATTTATTTTACAGGTAAATTTGTATTTATTTTAGCTAGGTAGTTATTAAATAGTTATTAACTATTTAATAACTATTGTACCTAGTTAAAATAAATACAAAGTTGCCTGTAAAATAAAAATAAATCCTAAAATAGCTACAATGTAACTATTAGTTATATTGCAGCTATCTTAGGGTTTATTTTACAGGTAAGTCTTTAGTTTTAAATAGGATTCATTTATTTAACTATAGTAAACTTATTTCGTTTTATTTAAATTATATTTAAGTTAGGGGGTGTTAGTGTTAGGGTTAGACTTAGGTTTAGGGGTTAATAACCTTATTATAGTAGCGGCGACGTTGGGGGCGGGAGATTAGGGGTTAATAATTGTAGGTAGGTGGCGGCGATGTTAGGGAGGGCAGATTAGGGGTTAATAAAATGTATTATAGTGTTTGCGAGGCAAGAGTGCGGCGGTTTAGGGGTTAATACATTTATTATAGTGGCGGCGATTTGCGGTCGGCAGATTAGGGGTTAATACTTGTAGTTAGATTGTGGCGATGTTGGGGGGGGCAGATTAGGGGTTAATAACTATAATGTAGGGGTCGGCGGTGTTAGGGACACCAGATTAGGGGTTAATAGCTATAATGTAGGCGGCGGCGATATCGGGTCGGCAGATTAGGGGTTAATACTTGTAGTTAGATTGCGGCGACGTTGGGGGGGCAGATTAGGGGTTAATAACTATAATGTAGGGGTCGGCGGTGTTAGGGACACCAGATTAGGGGTTAATAGCTATAATGTAGGCGGCGGCGATATCGGGTCGGCAGATTAGGGGTTAATACTTGTAGTTAGATTGCGGCGACGTTGGGGGGGGGCAGATTAGGGGTTAATAACTATAATGTAGGGGTCGGCGGTGTTAGGGACAGCAGATTAGGGGTTAATAGCTATAATGTAGGCGGCGGCGATATCGGGTCGGCAGATTAGGGGTTAATACTTGTAGTTAGATTGCGGCGACGTTGGGGGGGGCAGATTAGGGGTTAATAACTATAATGTAGGGGTCGGCGGTGTTAGGGACAGCAGATTAGGGGTTAATAGCTATAATGTAGGTTGCGGCGATATCCGATCGGCAGAGTAGGGGTTAAATAATGTTATTATAGGGTTTGCGATGTGGGGGGGGCCTCGGTTTAGTGGTTCATAGGTAGTTTATGGGTGTTAGTGACTTAGTGTACTAAAACATACCGAATTTCGGAACCGAATAGAACCGAATTCAGCCGAATCCGAATAAATCCGAAACGAATTTATTCGGATCCGAATAAATCCGAAACGAATGTATTCAAATTTTGCCGAATCCGATCCGAAACGAAATTCGAAAAGTCCGAATCGATCCGAACCGAAAACGAACCGAATTTTTTAGCCGTGCACATGTCTAGTTGCTGTTAGTGGGTTAAGTGTGGTGAGCGGTTGCTGTTAGGGGTTTAAGTGTGGTGAGCGGTTGCTGTTAAGGGGTTAAGTGTGGTGAGTGGTTGTTGTTAGGGGGTTAAGTGTGGTGAGAAATTTCTGTTAGGGGGTTAAGTGTGGTTGCTGTTAGGGGGTTAAGTGTGGGGAGTGGTTGCTGTTACGGGGTTAAGTGTGGTTGCTGTTAGGGGGTTAAGTGTGGTGAGCAGTTGCTGTTAGGGGGTTAAATGCGGTGAGTGGTTGATGTTAAGGGGTTAAGTGTGGTTGCTGTTAGGGGGTTAAATGCAGTGGGTGAGGTAATTAATACAGTATGTGCACATCATTTTATTAGCATTATTTAGCTTGAGAAGACTTGCGTATATCTTATCTCCTTTGCTGTTCTAGGGCATAATTAAATGGGCTCTTGCACTGATCAGGAAATCCGCATATAGCATTCCAGCCTCTCTGGGGAAAGGGCAAAAATAATATTTTCAGAGGCAAATTGCAGGAAAATTGAGCAAAATACATTTAATCTCTTCCAAGCTTCCCAGGCCCTGGGAACTCTAAAATCTCACATAATACTTTTAACCCCTGAGCTAAACCAACACAACATGAAACCAAATGTTCCCGCATTTTACGAGACAGATCTCAAATTGGGGGTACAGTAGATCCCTCTGTTCTTTGCGGAAGCCAACGAGTTAAGGAAACCTGTCAATCACAATAGCATGTGTTATATATAAAAGTACTGGCCTGGACATATAGACTGGAAATTGGGACCCGGATTATGGAGAAAAAAATCAAATATTTGGCCTCCTGTAATTTATCACAACTGTATTAGCTTCGCTGCTTTTCCCTCCTCCCTCAATACCTCTGAGACGTGTTCAGCTATTAACCTCACTTAGCCTGTGGGGAAACGCGCGAATTCTCAGGCCACATAAGATTTGTTCACTGCTATTCCACACCTCGTCGTCTGCTCTGGGCTGGAAATCCCACAACAGAACAGGAATCACAGGAGCGGAAACTTGCAGAAAGCTAACAGCAGCTAGTGCAAATGTAAAACGGATTCTCCGGAGACGCAGCGTACAGGCGTCTGTTTTATGGGGATATAATCACCACGTTCATGTTCCTAAACCTGTCACACATCTTGCCCAGTGTTTATTTAGCTCAGCAGGGCCTAATATCACTGAGACAAAATAAAATCACTATATAAACTGCCGCTGTGGGTTTGGGAAATGCAATCGATCCTCACGCTATGTAAACTGTTTAGTACTATATATTACATAACTGATTAGGGCAGCAAAGGCACAATTTAGCAATAACATGATAACTGCTGTTTTCATACTTTTTTAAGGTTTGAAGGAACAGTAAAGTCATAATTAGACATTCATGATTTAGACAGAGCATACAATTTTATACAACTTTCCAATTTACTTATATTATTTAATTTGCTTCTGTCTCTTGTTATCCTTTGCTGAAAGGTGTATCTAGGTAAACTCAGGGGCAGCAAATAACCTAGGTTCTAGCTGCTGATTGGTGGCTGCATATTTATGCAGATTGTCATTGGCTCCCCCATGTGTTTGAACAATTTGGTTTGGCAGAATTTTTTGGAACAAATATTTGGGGAAATTAGCTTCCAGAATATTCGTTTGTTGCACTATTTAGTAGTCATTTCATTTTAAACAAAACAAATACTGAATATTCTTAGAATATTTACATTCATTTTCGTTAAACAAATGTAAACATTCCAAAGCTACAGGTGAAGAAGTTCCCCTGCAGTGTTATACTTAACCTTTAGCTTGCTGGAGAGCTGCACTAACGTCGTCCTCTTCTTCAGAGCCCCAGGCCTCAGCTAATGGGCAGCAGAGGAGCAGCTGGACAACAGTTAAAAATTAAAGGGACATGAAACCCAACATTTTTCTTTCATGATTCAGATACAGTTTACATTTTTAAGCAACTTGCCAATTGACTTCTATTATCAATCTTGTTTCATTCTCTTGGTATCCTTTATTGAAGAAGCAGTAATGCAGTACTGGGAGCTAGATAATCACAATTGTTAAGCCAATGACAATCATCTACCTCCCAGCTTCAGAGCCTAGCTAGGTATGTTCTTCTGCAAAAGATATCAAGAGAACAGATTATGTTAGATAAATTAAGTAATTTGGAAAGTTTTTTTAAATTAAATGTTCTGTCTGAATCATGAAAGAAAATGTGTGGGTTTCATATCCTTTTAAATAGTGGTGCTACAAGCAAGCAGCAGTAAAAAAAAGACGTTTTTATAATGTCAGGATTGGACAAGAACAAAATTGAATCTTATATACATGTCTGACACACGAACCAATCAACTGATGAGGACATTGCTGGATCGTTATTGAACAGTGTAAATGTGAAGCCTTTCCTCCCTTGCAGAAACATATTTCCTGCCTTTAAATAATGGTTTTAACTTGGGGTGACCAGACATCCTGTTGTTAACAAGATTGTACCTGTTAAACACAATGTCACTTTACCCCAAGATTAGTTTTTATTATTTCTGCCCAGCACTTGCACTGGTATTATATTTATGTCAATCACAGTGCTAAGGCATGAAATATCTGCACACGAGCTACTACAGTTCCCTGCACACAGTAGTGGACGTGCAAAAGGAGGAGGGAGGAGTCTGCACACATTTTTGGGGATGTCTGATTGGGATAAAAGAGAGTTAAAGGTATAGGAAACCACAACATTTTCATTCATGGTTTCTTTCATTCTCTTGTTATCCATTGCTGAAGGAACAGCATTGCCGTACTGGCAGCAAGCTGAACGTATCTAGTTAGCCAATCAGACAAATGTGTGCAAGCACCAATCAGCTCGCAATAGTGTATGATATGTGCATATTATTTTGCAACAAGGGATACCAAAAGAACAAAGCACATTTGAAAACAGAAGTGAATTTAAATGTCTTAAAATGACATGTTCTATCTGAATCATGCAAGTTTAATTTGGACTTTCCAATCCCTTTAAGCAGCAGAGACAGAGTTGATCCGCAGAGAAAGTACATTGAACATCAGAGAGTTAGTAGTAAGCAAAGACAGGGCTTAACATCAGAGTTAGTTGTAAGCAGTGACAGGGATGGACAGCAGAATTAGTTGTAAGCAGAGACAGGGCTGAACAGCAGAGAGTTAGTAGTAAGCAAAGACAGGGCTTAACATCAGAGTTAGTTGTAAGCAGTGACAGGGATGGACAGCAGAATTAGTTGTAAGCAGAGACAGAGCTGAACAGCAGAGAGTTAGTTGTAAGCAGAGACAGGGCTGAACAGCAGAGAGTTAGTTGTAAGCAGAAACAAGGATTGAACAGCAGAGTGTTAGTTGTAAGCAGAGACAGGGCTGAACAGCAGATAGTTAGTTGTAAGCAGAGACAGAGCTGAACAGCAGAGAGTTAGTTGTAAGCAGAGACAGTGCTGAACAGCAGATAGTTAGTTGTAAGCAGAGGCAGGGCTGAACAGCAGAGAGTTAGTTGTACACAAAGACAGGGCTGGACAGCAGAGAGGTAGTTGTAAGCAGAGCCAGGGCTGAACAACAAAGAGTTGTAAGCAGAGCCAGGGCTGAACAGCAGAGAGTTGTAAGCAGAGCAAGAACTGAACAGCAGAGAGTTAGATGTAAGCAGATAAAGGGCTGCACAGCAGAGAGTTGTAAGCAGAGACAGGGCTGAACATCATAGAGGTAATTGTAAGCAGAGCCAGGGCTGAACAACAGAGAGTTGTAAGCAGAGCCAGGGCTGAACAGCAGAGAGTTGTAAGCAGAGCCAGGGCTGAACAGCAGAGAGTTAGATGTAAGCAGATAAAGGGCTGCACAGCAGAGAGTTGTAAGCAGAGACAGTGTAAGCAGAGCCATGGCTGAACAACAGAAAGTTGTAAGCAGAGCCAGGGCTGAACAGCAGAGAGTTAGTTGTAAGCAGAGACAGGGCTGAACAGCAGAGAGATAGTTGTAATCAGAGACAGTGCTGAACAGCAGAGAGTTAGTTGTAAGCAGAGACAGGGCTGAACATCAGAATTAGTTGTAAGCAAAGACAGGGCTGAACAGCAGAGAGTTAGTTGTAAGCAGAAACAGGGCTGAACAGCAGAGAGTTATTTGTAAGCAGAGACAGTGCTGAACACAGCAGAGAGTTAGTTGTAAGCAGAGACAGGGCTGAACAGCAGAGAGTTAGTTGTAAGCAGAGACAGGGCTGAACAGCAGAGAGTTTGTTGTAAGTAGAGACAGGGCTGAACAGCAGAGAGTTAGTTGTAAGTAGAGACAGGGCTGAACAGCAGAGTTAGTTGTAAGCAGAGACAGGGCTGAACAGCAGAGAGTTAGTTGTAAGCAGAGACAGTTCCGAACAGCAGAGAGTTAGTTGTAAGTAGAGACAGGGCTGAACAGAAGAGAGTTAGTTGTAAGCAGAGACAGGGCTAAACAGCAGAGAGTTAGTTGTAAGCAGAGACAGGGCTGAACATCAGAGAGTTAGTTGTAAGCAGAGGCAGAGCTGAACAGCAGAGAGTTAGTTGTAAGCAGAGACAGGGTTGAACAGCCGAGAATTTGTTGTAAGTAGAGACAGGGCTGAACAGCAAAGAGTTAGTTGTAAGCAGAGACAGGGCTGAACATCAGAGTTAGTTGTAAGCAGAGACAGGGCTTAACATCAGAGTTAGTTGTAAGCAGAGACAGGGCTTAACATCAGAGAGTTAGTTGTAAGCAGAGACAGGGTTGAACATCAGAGTTAGTTGTAAGCAGAGACAGGGCTGAACAGCAGAGCGTTAGTTGTAAGCAGAGACAGGGATTGAACAGCAGAGTGTTAGTTGTAAGCAGAGACAGGGCTGAACAGAAGAGAGTTAGTTGTAAGCAGAGACAGGGCTGAACAGCAGAGAGTTAGTTGTAAGCAGAGACAGGGCTGAACATCAGAGAGTTAGTTGTAAGCAGAGGCAGAGCTGAACAGCAGAGAGTTAGTTGTAAGTAGAGACAGGGCTGAACAGCAGAGAGTTAGTTGTAAGTAGAGACAGGGCTGAACAGCAGAGTTAGTTGTAAGCAGAGACAGGGATTGAACAGCAGAGCGTTAGTTAGAAGCAGAGACAGGGCTGAACAGCAGAGAGTTAGTTGTAAGCAGAGAAAGTGCTTAACAGCAGAGAGTTAGTTGTAAGCAGAGACAGGGCTGAACAGCAGAGAGTTAGTTGTAAGCAGAGGCAGAGCTGAACAGCAGAGAGTTAGTTGTAAGTAGAGACAGGGCTGAACAGAAGAGAGTTAGTTGTAAGTAGAGACAGGGATTGAACAGCAGAGAGTTAGTTGTAAGCAGAGACAGGGCTGGACAGCAGATAGTTAGTTGTAAGTAGAGACAGGGCTGAACAGCAGAGAGTTAGTTGTCAGCAGAGACAGGGCTGAACAGAAGAGAGTTAGTTGTAAGCAGAGACATGGCTGAATAGCAGAGAGTTAGTTGTAAGCAGAGACAGAGCTGAACAGCAGAGAGTTAGTTGTAACTAGAGACAGGGCTGAACAGCAGAGCGTTAGTTGTAAGCAGAGACAGGGCTGAACATCAGAGAGTTAATTGTAAGCAGAGACAGGGCTGAACAGCAGATAGTTAGTTGTAACTAGAGACAGGGATGAACAGCAGAGCGTTAGTTGTAAGCAGAGACAGGGCTGAACAGCAGAGAGTTAGTTGTAAGCAGAGACAGGGCTGAACAGCAGATAGTTAGTTGTAAGTAGAGACAGGGTTGAACCTCAGAGTTAGTTGTAAGTAGAGACAGGGCTGAACAGCAGAGAGTTTGTTGTAAGCAGAGACAGGGCTGAACAGCAGAGAGTTAATTGTAAGCAGAGACAGGGCTGAACAGCATAGAGTTAGTTGTAAGCAGAGACAGGGCTGAACAGCAGAGAGTTAGTTGTAAGCAGAGATAGGGCTGAACAGCAGAGAGTTAATTGTAAGCAGAGACAGGGCTTAACAGTAACGTCAGTTGTAACCAGAGACAGGGCTGAACATCAGAGAGTTAGTTGTAAGCAGAGGCAGAGCTGAACAGCAGAGAGTTAGTTGTAAGCAGAGACAGTGCTGAACAGCAGTGAGTTAGTTGGCGGCTGAACAGCAGAGAGTTAGTTGTAAGCAGAGACAGTGCTGAACAGCAGAGAGTTAGTTGTAAGCAGAGACAGGGCTGAACAGCAGAGAGTTAGTTGTAAGCAGAGACAGGGCTGAACAGCAGAGAGTTAGTTGTAAGCAGAGACAGTGCCGAACAGCAGAGAGTTAGTTGTAAGCAGAGACAGGGCTGAACAGCAGAGAGTTAGTTGTAAGTAGAGACAGGGCTGAACAGAAGAGAGTTAGTTGTAAGCAGAGACAGTGCTGAACAGCAGAGAGTTAGTTGTAAGCAGAGACAGGGCTGAAAAGCAGAGAGTTAGTTGTAAGCAGAGACAGGGCTGAACAGCAGAGAGTTAGTTGTAAGCAGAGACAGGGATTGAACAGCAGAGTGTTAGTTGTAAGCAGAGACAGGGCTGAACAGAAGAGAGTTAGTTGTAAGCAGAGACAGGGCTGAACAGCAGAGAGTTAGTTGTAAGCAGAGACAGGGCTGAACATCAGAGAGTTAGTTGTAAGCAGAGGCAGAGCTGAACAGCAGAGAGTTAGTTGTAAGTAGAGACAGGGCTGAACAGCAGAGAGTTAGTTGTAAGTAGAGACAGGGCTGAACAGCAGAGTTAGTTGTAAGCAGAGACAGGGATTGAACAGCAGAGCGTTAGTTAGAAGCAGAGACAGGGCTGAACAGCAGAGAGTTAGTTGTAAGCAGAGAAAGTGCTTAACAGCAGAGAGTTAGTTGTAAGCAGAGACAGGGCTGAACAGCAGAGAGTTAGTTGTAAGCAGAGGCAGAGCTGAACAGCAGAGAGTTAGTTGTAAGTAGAGACAGGGCTGAACAGAAGAGAGTTAGTTGTAAGTAGAGACAGGGATTGAACAGCAGAGAGTTAGTTGTAAGCAGAGACAGGGCTGAACAGCAGATAGTTAGTTGTAAGTAGAGACAGGGCTGAACAGCAGAGAGTTAGTTGTCAGCAGAGACAGGGCTGAACAGAAGAGAGTTAGTTGTAAGCAGAGACATGGCTGAATAGCAGAGAGTTAGTTGTAAGCAGAGACAGAGCTGAACAGCAGAGAGTTAGTTGTAACTAGAGACAGGGCTGAACAGCAGAGCGTTAGTTGTAAGCAGAGACAGGGCTGAACATCAGAGAGTTAATTGTAAGCAGAGACAGGGCTGAACAGCAGATAGTTAGTTGTAACTAGAGACAGGGCTGAACAGCAGAGCGTTAGTTGTAAGCAGAGACAGGGCTGAACAGCAGAGAGTTAGTTGTAAGCAGAGACAGGGCTGAACAGCAGATAGTTAGTTGTAAGTAGAGACAGGGTTGAACCTCAGAGTTAGTTGTAAGTAGAGACAGGGCTGAACAGCAGAGAGTTTGTTGTAAGCAGAGACAGGGCTGAACAGCAGAGAGTTAATTGTAAGCAGAGACAGGGCTGAACAGCATAGAGTTAGTTGTAAGCAGAGATAGGGCTGAACAGCAGAGAGTTAATTGTAAGCAGAGACAGGGCTTAACAGTAACGTCAGTTGTAACCAGAGACAGGGCTGAACATCAGAGAGTTAGTTGTAAGCAGAGGCAGAGCTGAACAGCAGAGAGTTAGTTGTAAGCAGAGACAGGGCTGAACAGCAGAGAGTTAGTTGTAAGCAGAGACAGGGCTGAACAGCAGAGAGTTAGTTGTAAGCAGAGACAGTGCCGAACAGCAGAGAGTTAGTTGTAAGCAGAGACAGGGCTGAACAGCAGAGAGTTAGTTGTAAGTAGAGACAGGGCTGAACAGAAGAGAGTTAGTTGTAAGCAGAGACAGTGCTGAACAGCAGAGAGTTAGTTGTAAGCAGAGACAGGGCTGAACAGCAGAGAGTTAGTTGTAAGCAGAGACAGGGCTGAACAGCAGAGAGTTAGTTGTAAGCAGAGACAGTGCTGAACAGCAGAGAGTTAGTTGTAAGCAGAGACAGGGCTGAACAGCAGAGAGTTAGTTGTAAGTAGAGACAGGGCTGAACAGAAGAGAGTTAGTTGTAAGCAGAGACAGGGCTAAACAGCAGAGAGTTAGTTGTAAGCAGAGACAGGGCTGAACATCAGAAAGTTAGTTGTAAGCAGAGGCAGAGCTGAACAGCAGAGAGTTAGTTGTAAGCAGAGACAGGGTTGAACAGCCGAGAATTTGTTGTAAGTAGAGACAGGGCTGAACAGCAAAGAGTTAGTTGTAAGCAGAGACAGGGCTGAACATCAGAGTTAGTTGTAAGCAGAGACAGGGCTTAACATCAGAGTTAGTTGTAAGAAGAGACAGGGCTTAACATCAGAGAGTTAGTTGTAAGCAGAGACAGGGTTGAACATCAGAGTTAGTTGTAAGCAGAGACAGGGCTGAACAGCAGAGCGTTAGTTGTAAGCAGAGACAGGGCTGAACAGCATAGAGTTAGTTGTAAGCAGAGATAGGGCTGAACAGCAGAGAGTTAATTGTAAGCAGAGACAGGGCTTAACAGTAACGTCAGTTGTAACCAGAGACAGGGCTGAACATCAGAGAGTTAGTTGTAAGCAGAGGCAGAGCTGAACAGCAGAGAGTTAGTTGTAAGCAGAGACAGTGCTGAACAGCAGTGAGTTAGTTGGCGGCTGAACAGCAGAGAGTTAGTTGTAAGCAGAGACAGTGCTGAACAGCAGAGAGTTAGTTGTAAGCAGAGACAGGGCTGAACAGCAGAGAGTTAGTTGTAAGCAGAGACAGGGCTGAACAGCAGAGAGTTAGTTGTAAGCAGAGACAGTGCCGAACAGCAGAGAGTTAGTTGTAAGCAGAGACAGGGCTGAACAGCAGAGAGTTAGTTGTAAGTAGAGACAGGGCTGAACAGAAGAGAGTTAGTTGTAAGCAGAGACAGTGCTGAACAGCAGAGAGTTAGTTGTAAGCAGAGACAGGGCTGAACAGCAGAGAGTTAGTTGTAAGCAGAGACAGGGCTGAACAGCAGAGAGTTAGTTGTAAGCAGAGACAGTGCTGAACAGCAGAGAGTTAGTTGTAAGCAGAGACAGGGCTGAACAGCAGAGAGTTAGTTGTAAGCAGAGACAGGGCTGAACAGCAGAGAGTTAGTTGTAAGCAGAGACAGTGCCGAACAGCAGAGAGTTAGTTGTAAGCAGAGACAGGGCTGAACAGCAGAGAGTTAGTTGTAAGTAGAGACAGGGCTGAACAGAAGAGAGTTAGTTGTAAGCAGAGACAGTGCTGAACAGCAGAGAGTTAGTTGTAAGCAGAGACAGGGCTGAACAGCAGAGAGTTAGTTGTAAGCAGAGACAGGGCTGAACAGCAGAGAGTTAGTTGTAAGCAGAGACAGTGCTGAACAGCAGAGAGTTAGTTGTAAGCAGAGACAGGGCTGAACAGCAGAGAGTTAGTTGTAAGTAGAGACAGGGCTGAACAGAAGAGAGTTAGTTGTAAGCAGAGACAGGGCTAAACAGCAGAGAGTTAGTTGTAAGCAGAGACAGGGCTGAACATCAGAGAGTTAGTTGTAAGCAGAGGCAGAGCTGAACAGCAGAGAGTTAGTTGTAAGCAGAGACAGGGTTGAACAGCCGAGAATTTGTTGTAAGTAGAGACAGGGCTGAACAGCAAAGAGTTAGTTGTAAGCAGAGACAGGGCTGAACATCAGAGTTAGTTGTAAGCAGAGACAGGGCTTAACATCAGAGTTAGTTGTAAGCAGAGACAGGGCTTAACATCAGAGAGTTAGTTGTAAGCAGAGACAGGGTTGAACATCAGAGTTAGTTGTAAGCAGAGACAGGGCTGAACAGCAGAGCGTTAGTTGTAAGCAGAGACAGGGATTGAACAGCAGAGTGTTAGTTGTAAGCAGAGACAGGGCTGAACAGAAGAGAGTTAGTTGTAAGCAGAGACAGGGCTGAACAGCAGAGAGTTAGTTGTAAGCAGAGACAGGGCTGAACATCAGAGAGTTAGTTGTAAGCAGAGGCAGAGCTGAACAGCAGAGAGTTAGTTGTAAGTAGAGACAGGGCTGAACAGCAGAGAGTTAGTTGTAAGTAGAGACAGGGCTGAACAGCAGAGTTAGTTGTAAGCAGAGACAGGGATTGAACAGCAGAGCGTTAGTTAGAAGCAGAGACAGGGCTGAACAGCAGAGAGTTAGTTGTAAGCAGAGAAAGTGCTTAACAGCAGAGAGTTAGTTGTAAGCAGAGACAGGGCTGAACAGCAGAGAGTTAGTTGTAAGCAGAGGCAGAGCTGAACAGCAGAGAGTTAGTTGTAAGTAGAGACAGGGCTGAACAGAAGAGAGTTAGTTGTAAGTAGAGACAGGGATTGAACAGCAGAGAGTTAGTTGTAAGCAGAGACAGGGCTGAACAGCAGATAGTTAGTTGTAAGTAGAGACAGGGCTGAACAGCAGAGAGTTAGTTGTCAGCAGAGACAGGGCTGAACAGAAGAGAGTTAGTTGTAAGCAGAGACATGGCTGAATAGCAGAGAGTTAGTTGTAAGCAGAGACAGAGCTGAACAGCAGAGAGTTAGTTGTAACTAGAGACAGGGCTGAACAGCAGAGCGTTAGTTGTAAGCAGAGACAGGGCTGAACATCAGAGAGTTAATTGTAAGCAGAGACAGGGCTGAACAGCAGATAGTTAGTTGTAACTAGAGACAGGGCTGAACAGCAGAGCGTTAGTTGTAAGCAGAGACAGGGCTGAACAGCAGAGAGTTAGTTGTAAGCAGAGACAGGGCTGAACAGCAGATAGTTAGTTGTAAGTAGAGACAGGGTTGAACCTCAGAGTTAGTTGTAAGTAGAGACAGGGCTGAACAGCAGAGAGTTTGTTGTAAGCAGAGACAGGGCTGAACAGCAGAGAGTTAATTGTAAGCAGAGACAGGGCTGAACAGCATAGAGTTAGTTGTAAGCAGAGATAGGGCTGAACAGCAGAGAGTTAATTGTAAGCAGAGACAGGGCTTAACAGTAACGTCAGTTGTAACCAGAGACAGGGCTGAACATCAGAGAGTTAGTTGTAAGCAGAGGCAGAGCTGAACAGCAGAGAGTTAGTTGTAAGCAGAGACAGTGCTGAACAGCAGTGAGTTAGTTGGCGGCTGAACAGCAGAGAGTTAGTTGTAAGCAGAGACAGTGCTGAACAGCAGAGAGTTAGTTGTAAGCAGAGACAGGGCTGAACAGCAGAGAGTTAGTTGTAAGCAGAGACAGGGCTGAACAGCAGAGTTAGTTGTAAGCAGAGACAGGGCTGGACAGCAGAGCGTTAGTTGTAAGCAGAGAAAGGGATTGAACAGCAGAGTGTTAGTTGTAAGCAGAGACAGGGCTGAACATCAGAGAGTTAATTGTAAGCAGAGACAGGGCTGAACAGCAGAGCGTTAGTTGTAAGCAGAGACAGGGCTGAACAGCAGAGAGTTAGTTGTAAGCAGAGACAGGGCTAAACAGCTGAGAGTTAGTTGTAAGCAGAGACAGGGCTGAACAGCAGATAGTTAGTTGTAAGTAGAGACAGGGTTGAACATCAGAGTTAGTTGTAAGTAGAGACAGGGCTGAACAGCAGAGAGTTTGTTGTAAGCAGAGACAGGGCTGAACAGCAGAGAGTTAGTTGTAAGCAGAGACAGGGCTGAACAGCAGAGCGTTAGTTGTAAGCAGAGACAGGGCTGAACAGCAGAGCGTTAGTTGTAAGCAGAGACAGGGCTGAACAGCAGAGCGTTAGTTGTAAGCAGAGACAGGGATTGAACAGCAGAGTGTTAGTTGTAAGCAGAGACAGTGCTGCACAGCAGAGAGTTAGTTGTAAGCAGAGACAGAGCTGAACAGCAGAGAGTTAGTTGTAAGCAGAGACAGGGCTGAACAGCAGAGCGTTAGTTGTAAGCAGAGACAGGGCTGAACAGCAGAGAGTTAGTTGTAAGCAGAGACAGGGCTGAACAGCAGATAGTTAGTTGTAAGTAGAGACAGGGCTGAACAGCAGAGAGTTATTTGTAAGCAGAGACAGAGCTGAACAGCAGAGAGTTAGTTGTAAGCAGAGACAGGGCTGAACAGCAGAGCGTTAGTTGTAAGCAGAGACAGGGCTGAACAGCAGAGAGTTAGTTGTAAGCAGAGACAGGGCTGAACAGCAGAGAGTTAGTTGTAAGCAGAGACAGGGCTGAACAGCAGATAGTTAGTTGTAAGTAGAGACAGGGTTGAACATCAGAGTTAGTTTTAAGCAGAGACAGGGCTGAACAGCAGATAGTTAGTTGTACGTAGAGACAGGGTTGAACCTCAGAGTTAGTTGTAAGTAGAGAAAGGGCTGAACAGCAGAGAGTTTGTTGTAAGCAGAGACAGGGCTGAACAGAAGAGAGTTAGTTGTAAGCAGAGACAGAGCTGAACAGCAGAGAGTTAGTTGTAAGCAGAGACAGGGCTGAACAGCAGAGAGTTAGTTGTAAGCAGAGACAGGGCTTAACAGCAGAGAGTTAGTTGTAAGCAGAGACAGACCTGAACAGCAGAGAGTTAGTTGTAAGCAGAGACAGGGCTGAACAGCAGAGAGTTAGTTGTAAGCAGAGACAGGGCTTAACAGCACAGAGTTAGTTGTAAGCAGAGACAGGGCTGAACAGCAGAGAGTCAGTTGTAAGCAGAAACAGGGCTTAACAGCAGAGAGTTAGTTGTAAGCAGAGACAGAGCTGAACAGCAGAGAGTTAGTTGTAAGCAGAGACAGGGCTGAACAGCAGAGAGTTAGTTGTAAGCAGAGACAGGGCTTAACAGCAGAGAGTTAGTTGTAAGCAGAGACAGAGCTGAACAGCAGAGAGTTAGTTGTAAGCAGAGACAGGGCTTAACAGCAGAGAGTTAGTTGTAAGCAGAGACAGGGCTGAACAGCAGAGAGGTAGTTGTAAGCAGAGACAGTGCTGAACAGCAGAGAGTTAGTTGTAAGCAGAGACAGGGCTGAACAGCAGAGAGTTATTTGTAAGCAGAGACAGGGCTGAACAGCAGAGAGTAAGTTGTAAGCAGAGACAGTGCTGAACAGCAGAGAGTTAGTTGTAAGCAGAGTCAGGGCTGAACAGCAGAGAGTTAGTTGTAAGCAGAGTCAGGGCTGATAAGCAGAGAGTTAGTTGTAAGCAGAGACAGGGCTTAACAGCAGAGAGTTAGTTGTAAGCAGAGACAGGGCTGAACAGCAGAGAGTTAGTTGTAAGCAGAGACAGGGCTGAACAGCAGAGAGTTAGTTGTAAGCAGAGACAGGGCTTAACAGCAGAGAGTTAGTTGTAAGCAGAGACAGTGCTGAACAGCAGATAGTTTGTTGTAAGCAGAGACAGGGCTGAACAGCAGAGAGTTAGTTGTAAGCAGAGACAGGGCTGAACAGCAGAGAGTTAGTTGTAAGCAGAGCCAGGGCTGAACAGCAGAGAGTTGTAAGCAGAGCCAGGGCTGAACAGCAGAGAGTTAGATGTAAGCAGAGACAGGGTTGAACAGCAGAGAGTTAGTTGTAAGCAGAGACAGGGCTGAACAGCAGAGAGTTAGTTGTAAGCAGAGACAGGGCTTAACAGCAGAGAGTTAGTTGTAAGCAGAGACAGAGCTGAACAGCAGAGAGTTAGTTGTAAGCAGAGACAGGGCTGAACAGCAGAGAGTTAGTTGTAAGCAGAGACAGGGCTTAACAGCACAGAGTTAGTTGTAAGCAGAGACAGGGCTGAACAGCAGAGAGTCAGTTGTAAGCAGAAACAGGGCTTAACAGCAGAGAGTTAGTTGTAAGCAGAGACAGGGCTGAACAGCAGAGAGTTAGTTGTAAGCAGAGACAGGGCTGAACAGCAGAGAGTTAGTTGTAAGCAGAGACAGGGCTTAACAGCAGAGAATTAGTTGTAAGCAGAGACAGAGCTGAACAGCAGAGAGTTAGTTGTAAGCAGAGACAGGGCTTAACAGCAGAGAGTTAGTTGTAAGCAGAGACAGGGCTGAACAGCAGAGAGTTAGTTGTAAGCAGAGACAGTGCTGAACAGCAGAGAGTTAGTTGTAAGCAGAGACAGGGCTGAACAGCAGAGAGTTATTTGTAAGCAGAGACAGGGCTGAACAGCAGAGAGTTAGTTGTAAGCAGAGACAGTGCTGAACAGCAGAGAGTTAGTTGTAAGCAGAGTCAGGGCTGAACAGCAGAGAGTTAGTTGTAAGCAGAGTCAGGGCTGAACAGCAGAGAGTTAGTTGTAAGCAGAGACAGGGCTTAACAGCAGAGAGTTAGTTGTAAGCAGAGACAGGGCTGAACAGCAGAGAGTTAGTTGTAAGCAGAGACAGGGCTGAACAGCAGAGAGTTAGTTGTAAGCAGAGACAGGGCTTAACAGCAGAGAGTTAGTTGTAAGCAGAGACAGTGCTGAACAGCAGATAGTTTGTTGTAAGCAGAGACAGGGCTGAACAGCAGAGAGTTAGTTGTAAGCAGAGACAGGGCTGAACAGCAGAGAGTTAGTTGTAAGCAGAGCCAGGGCTGAACAGCAGAGAGTTGTAAGCAGAGCCAGGGCTGAACAGCAGAGAGTTAGTTGTAAGCAGATAAAGGGCTGAACAGCAGAGAGTTATTTGTAAGCAGAGACAGGGCTGAACAGCAGAGAGGTAGTTGTAAGCAGAGCCATGGCTGAACAACAGAGAGTTGTAAGCAAAGCCACGGCTGAACAGCAGAGAGTTAGTTGTAAGCAGAGACAGGGCTGAACAGCAGAGAGTTAGTTGTAAGCAGAGACAGGGCTGAACAGCAGAGAGTTAGTTGTAAGCAGAGACAGGGCTGAACAGCAGAGAGTTAGTTGTAAGCAGAGACAGGGCTGAACAGCAGAGAGTTAGTTGTAAGCAGAGACAGGTCTGAACAGCAGAGAGATAGTTGTAAGCAGAGACAGTGCTGAACAGCAGAGAGTTAGTTGTAAGCAGAGACAGGGCTGAACAGCAGAGAGTTAGTTGTAAGCAGAGACAGGGCTGAACAGCAGAGAGTTAGTTGTAAGCAGAGACAGGGCTGAACAGCAGCGAGTTAGTTGTAAGCAGAGACAGTGCCGAACAGCAGAGAGTTAGATGTAAGTAGAGACAGGGCTGAACAGAAGAGAGTTAGTTGTAAGCAGAGACAGGGCTAAACAGCAGAGAGTTAGTTGTAAGCAGAGACAGGGCTGAACATCAGAGAGTTAGTTGTAAGCAGAGGCAGAGCTGAACAGCAGAGAGTTAGTTGTAAGCAGAGACAGGGTTGAACAGCCGAGAATTTGTTGTAAGTAGAGACAGGGCTGAACAGCAAAGAGTTAGTTGTAAGCAGAGACAGGGCTGAACATCAGAGTTAGTTGTAAGCAGATACAGGGCTTAACATCAGAGAGTTAGTTGTAAGCAGAGACAGGGTTGAACATCAGAGTTAGTTGTAAGCAGAGACAGGGCTGAACAGCAGAGCGTTAGTTGTAAGCAGAGACAGGGATTGAACAGCAGAGTGTTAGTTGTAAGCAGAGACAGGGCTGAACAGAAGAGAGTTAGTTGTAAGCAGAGACAGGGCTGAACAGCAGAGAGTTAGTTGTAAGCAGAGACAGGGCTGAACATCAGAGAGTTAGTTGTAAGCAGAGACAGGGCTGAACAGCAGAGAGTTAGTTGTAAGTAGAGACAGGGCTGAACAGTAGAGTTAGTTGTAAGCAGAGACAGGGATTGAACAGCAGAGCGTTAGTTAGAAGCAGAGACAGGGCTGAACAGCAGAGAGTTAGTTGTAAGCAGAGAAAGTGCTTAACAGCAGAGAGTTAGTTGTAAGCAGAGACAGGGCTGAACAGCAGAGAGTTAGTTGTAAGCAGAGGCAGAGCTGAACAGCAGAGAGTTAGTTGTAAGTAGAGACAGGGCTGAACAGAAGAGAGTTAGTTGTAAGTAGAGACAGGGATTGAACAGCAGAGAGTTAGTTGTAAGCAGAGACAGGGCTGAACAGCAGATAGTTAGTTGTAAGTATAGACAGGGCTGAACAGCAGAGAGTTAGTTGTCAGCAGAGACAGGGCTGAACAGAAGAGAGTTAGTTGTAAGCAGAGACATGGCTGAATAGCAGAGAGTTAGTTGTAAGCAGAGACAGAGCTGAACAGCAGAGAGTTAGTTGTAACTAGAGACAGGGCTGAACAGCAGAGCGTTAGTTGTAAGCAGAGACAGGGCTGAACTTCAGAGAGTTAATTGTAAGCAGAGACAGGGCTGAACAGCAGATAGTTAGTTGTAACTAGAGACAGGGCTGAACAGCAGAGCGTTAGTTGTAAGCAGAGACAGGGCTGAACAGCAGAGAGTTAGTTGTAAGCAGAGACAGGGCTGAACAGCAGATAGTTAGTTGTAAGTAGAGACAGGGTTGAACCTCAGAGTTAGTTGTAAGTAGAGACAGGGCTGAACAGCAGAGAGTTTGTTGTAAGCAGAGACAGGGCTGAACAGCAGAGAGTTAATTGTAAGCAGAGACAGGGCTGAACAGCATAGAGTTAGTTGTAAGCAGAGATAGGGCTGAACAGCAGAGAGTTAATTGTAAGCAGAGACAGGGCTTAACAGTAACGTCAGTTGTAACCAGAGACAGGGCTGAACATCAGAGAGTTAGTTGTAAGCAGAGGCAGAGCTGAACAGCAGAGAGTTAGTTGTAAGCAGAGACAGTGCTGAACAGCAGTGAGTTAGTTGGCGGCTGAACAGCAGAGAGTTAGTTGTAAGCAGAGACAGTGCTGAACAGCAGATAGTTAGTTGTAAGTAGAGACAGGGTTGAACATCAGAGTTAGTTTTAAGCAGAGACAGGGCTGAACAGCAGATAGTTAGTTGTACGTAGAGACAGGGTTGAACCTCAGAGTTAGTTGTAAGTAGAGAAAGGGCTGAACAGCAGAGAGTTTGTTGTAAGCAGAGACAGGGCTGAACAGAAGAGAGTTAGTTGTAAGCAGAGACAGAGCTGAACAGCAGAGAGTTAGTTGTAAGCAGAGACAGGGCTGAACAGCAGAGAGTCAGTTGTAAGCAGAAACAGGGCTTAACAGCAGAGAGTTAGTTGTAAGCAGAGACAGGGCTGAACAGCAGAGAGTTAGTTGTAAGCAGAGACAGGGCTTAACAGCAGAGAGTTAGTTGTAAGCAGAGACAGAGCTGAACAGCAGAGAGTTAGTTGTAAGCAGAGACAGGGCTGAACAGCAGAGAGTTAGTTGTAAGCAGAGACAGGGCTTAACAGCACAGAGTTAGTTGTAAGCAGAGACAGGGCTGAACAGCAGAGAGTCAGTTGTAAGCAGAAACAGGGCTTAACAGCAGAGAGTTAGTTGTAAGCAGAGACAGGGCTGAACAGCAGAGAGTTAGTTGTAAGCAGAGACAGGGCTGAACAGCAGAAAGTTAGTTGTAAGCAGAGACAGGGCTTAACAGCAGAGAGTTAGTTGTAAGCAGAGACAGAGCTGAACAGCAGAGAGTTAGTTGTAAGCAGAGACAGGGCTTAACAGCAGAGAGTTAGTTGTAAGCAGAGACAGGGCTGAACAGCAGAGAGTTAGTTGTAAGCAGAGACAGTGCTGAACAGCAGAGAGTTAGTTGTAAGCAGACAGGGCTGAACAGCAGAGAGTTATTTGTAAGCAGAGACAGGGCTGAACAGCAGAGAGTTAGTTGTAAGCGGAGACAGTGCTGAACAGCAGAGAGTTAGTTGTAAGCAGAGTCAGGGCTGAACAGCAGAGAGTTAGTTGTAAGCAGAGTCAGGGCTGAACAGCAGAGAGTTAGTTGTAAGCAGAGACAGGGCTTAACAGCAGAGAGTTAGTTGTAAGCAGAGACAGGGCTGAACAGCAGAGAGTTAGTTGTAAGCAGAGACAGGGCTGAACAGCAGAGGGTTAGTTGTAAGCAGAGACAGGGCTTAACAGCAGAGAGTTAGTTGTAAGCAGAGACAGTGCTGAACAGCAGATAGTTTGTTGTAAGCAGAGACAGGGCTGAACAGCAGAGAGTTAGTTGTAAGCAGAGACAGGGCTGAACAGCAGAGAGTTGTAAGCAGAGCCAGGGCTGAACAGCAGAGAGTTGTAAGCAGAGCCAGGGCTGAACAGCAGAGAGTTAGATGTAAGCAGATAAAGGGCTGCACAGCAGAGAGTTGTAAGCAGAGACAGGGCTGAACATCAGAGAGGTAGTTGTAAGCAGAGCCATGGCTGAACAACAGAGAGTTGTAAGCAGAGCCAGGGCTGAACAGCAGAGAGTTAGTTGTAAGCAGAGACAGGGCTGAACAGCAGAGAGATAGTTGTAAGCAGAGACAGTGCTGAACAGCAGAGAGTTAGTTGTAAGCAGAGACAGGGCTGAACATCAGAATTAGTTGTAAGCAAAGACAGGGCTGAACAGCAGAGAGTTAGTTGTAAGCAGAGACAGGGCTGAACAGCAGAGAGTTAGTTGTAAGCAGAAACAGGGCTGAACAGAAGAGAGTTAGTTGTAAGCAGAGACAGGGCTAAACAGCAGAGAGTTAGTTGTAAGCAGAGACAGGGCTGAACATCAGAGAGTTAGTTTTAAGCAGAGGCAGAGCTGAACAGCAGAGAGTTAGTTGTAAGCAGAGACAGGGTTGAACAGCCGAGAATTTGTTGTAAGTAGAGACAGGGCTGAACAGCAAAGAGTTAGTTGTAAGCAGAGACAGGGCTGAACATCAGAGTTAGTTGTAAGCAGATACAGGGCTTAACATCAGAGAGTTAGTTGTAAGCAGAGACAGGGTTGAACATCAGAGTTAGTTGTAAGCAGAGACGGCTGAACAGCAGAGCGTTAGTTGTAAGCAGAGACAGGGATTGAACAGCAGAGTGTTAGTTGTAAGCAGAGACAGGGCTGAACAGAAGAGAGATAGTTGTAAGCAGAGACAGGGCTGAACAGCAGAGAGTTAGTTGTAAGCAGAGACAGGGCTGAACATCAGAGAGTTAGTTGTAAGCAGAGGCAGAGCTGAACAGCAGAGAGTTAGTTGTAAGTAGAGACAGGGCTGAACAGCAGAGAGTTAGTTGTAAGTAGAGACAGGGCTGAACAGCAGAGTTAGTTGTAAGCAGAGACAGGGATTGAACAGCAGAGCGTTAGTTAGAAGCAGAGACAGGGCTGAACAGCAGAGAGTTAGTTGTAAGCAGAGAAAGTGCTTAACATCAGAGAGTTAGTTGTAAGCAGAGACAGGGCTGAACAGCAGAGAGTTAGTTGTAAGCAGAGGCAGAGCTGAACAGCAGAGAGTTAGTTGTAAGTAGAGACAGGGCTGAACAGAAGAGAGTTAGTTGTAAGTAGAGACAGGGATTGAACAGCAGAGAGTTAGTTGTAAGCAGAGACAGGGCTGAACAGCAGATAGTTAGTTGTAAGTAGAGACAGGGTTGAACCTCAGAGTTAGTTGTAAGTAGAGACAGGGCTGAACAGCAGAGAGTTTGTTGTGAGCAGAGACAGGGCTGAACAGCAGAGAGTTAATTGTAAGCAGAGACAGGGCTGAACAGCATAGAGTTAGTTGTAAGCAGAGATAGGGCTGAACAGCAGAGAGTTAATTGTAAGCAGAGACAGGGCTTAACAGTAACGTCAGTTGTAACCAGAGACAGGGCTGAACATCAGAGAGTTAGTTGTAAGCAGAGGCAGAGCTGAACAGCAGAGAGTTAGTTGTAAGCAGAGACAGTGCTGAACAGCAGTGAGTTAGTTGGCGGCTGAACAGCAGAGAGTTAGTTGTAAGCAGAGACAGTGCTGAACAGCAGAGAGTTAGTTGTAAGCAGAGACAGGGCTGAACAGCAGAGAGTTAGTTGTAAGCAGAGACAGGGCTGAACAGCAGAGTTATTTGTAAGCAGAGACAGGGCTGGACAGCAGAGCGTTAGTTGTAAGCAGAGACAGGGATTGAACAGCAGAGTGTTAGTTGTAAGCAGAGACAGGGCTGAACATCAGAGAGTTAATTGTAAGCAGAGACAGGGCGAAACAGCAGAGTGTTAGTTGTAAGCAGAGACAGGGCTGAACAGCAGAGAGTTAGTTGTAAGCAGAGACAGGGCTAAACAGCAGAGAGTTAGTTGTAAGCAGAGACAGGGCTGAACAGCAGATAGTTAGTTGTAAGTAGAGACAGGGTTGAACATCAGAGTTAGTTGTAAGTAGAGACAGGGCTGAACAGCAGAGAGTTTGTTGTAAGCAGAGACAGGGCTGAACAGCAGAGAGTTAGTTGTAAGCAGAGACAGGGCTGAACAGCAGAGCGTTAGTTGTAAGCAGAGACAGGGCTGAACAGCAGAGCGTTAGTTGTAAGCAGAGACAGGGCTGAACAGCAGAGCGTTAGTTGTAAGCAGAGACAGGGATTGAACAGCAGAGTGTTAGTTGTAAGCAGAGACAGTGCTGCACAGCAGAGAGTTAGTTGTAAGCAGAGACAGAGCTGAACAGCAGAGAGTTAGTTGTAAGCAGAGACAGGGCTGAACAGCAGAGCGTTAGTTGTAAGCAGAGACAGGGCTGAACAGCAGAGAGTTAGTTGTAAGCAGAGACAGGGCTGAACAGCAGAGAGTTAGTTTTAAGCAGAGACAGGGCTGAACAGCAGATAGTTAGTTGTAAGTAGAGACAGGGTTGAACATCAGAGTTAGTTTTAAGCAGAGACAGGGCTGAACAGCAGATAGTTAGTTGTACGTAGAGACAGGGTTGAACCTCAGAGTTAGTTGTAAGTAGAGAAAGGGCTGAACAGCAGAGAGTTTGTTGTAAGCAGAGACAGGGCTGAACAGAAGAGAGTTAGTTGTAAGCAGAGACAGAGCTGAACAGCAGAGAGTTAGTTGTAAGCAGAGACAGGGCTGAACAGCAGAGAGTTAGTTGTAAGCAGAGACAGGGCTTAACAGCAGAGAGTTAGTTGTAAGCAGAGACAGGGCTGAACAGCAGAGCGTTAGTTGTAAGCAGAGACAGGGCTGAACAGCAGAGCGTTAGTTGTAAGCAGAGACAGGGATTGAACAGCAGAGTGTTAGTTGTAAGCAGAGACAGTGCTGCACAGCAGAGAGTTAGTTGTAAGCAGAGACAGAGCTGAACAGCAGAGAGTTAGTTGTAAGCAGAGACAGGGCTGAACAGCAGAGCGTTAGTTGTAAGCAGAGACAGGGCTGAACAGCAGAGAGTTAGTTGTAAGCAGAGACAGGGCTGAACAGCAGAGAGTTAGTTTTAAGCAGAGACAGGGCTGAACAGCAGATAGTTAGTTGTAAGTAGAGACAGGGTTGAACATCAGAGTTAGTTTTAAGCAGAGACAGGGCTGAACAGCAGATAGTTAGTTGTACGTAGAGACAGGGTTGAACCTCAGAGTTAGTTGTAAGTAGAGAAAGGGCTGAACAGCAGAGAGTTTGTTGTAAGCAGAGACAGGGCTGAACAGAAGAGAGTTAGTTGTAAGCAGAGACAGAGCTGAACAGCAGAGAGTTAGTTGTAAGCAGAGACAGGGCTGAACAGCAGAGAGTTAGTTGTAAGCAGAGACAGGGCTTAACAGCAGAGAGTTAGTTGTAAGCAGAGACAGAGCTGAACAGCAGAGAGTTAGTTGTAAGCAGAGACAGGGCTGAACAGCAGAGAGTTAGTTGTAAGCAGAGACAGGGCTTAACAGCACAGAGTTAGTTGTAAGCAGAGACAGGGCTGAACAGCAGAGAGTCAGTTGTAAGCAGAAACAGGGCTTAACAGCAGAGAGTTAGTTGTAAGCAGAGACAGGGCTGAACAGCAGAGAGTTAGTTGTAAGCAGAGACAGGGCTGAACAGCAGAGAGTTAGTTGTAAGCAGAGACAGGGCTTAACAGCAGAGAGTTAGTTGTAAGCAGAGACAGAGCTGAACAGCAGAGAGTTAGTTGTAAGCAGAGACAGGGCTTAACAGCAGAGAGTTAGTTGTAAGCAGAGACAGGGCTGAACAGCAGAGAGTTAGTTGTAAGCAGAGACAGTGCTGAACAGCAGAGAGTTAGTTGTAAGCAGAGACAGGGCTGAACAGCAGAGAGTTATTTGTAAGCAGAGACAGGGCTGAACAGCAGAGAGTTAGTTGTAAGCAGAGACAGTGCTGAACAGCAGAGAGTTAGTTGTAAGCAGAGTCAGGGCTGAACAGCAGAGAGTTAGTTGTAAGCAGAGTCAGGGCTGAACAGCAGAGAGTTAGTTGTAAGCAGAGACAGGGCTTAACAGCAGAGAGTTAGTTGTAAGCAGAGACAGGGCTGAACAGCAGAGAGTTAGTTGTAAGCAGAGACAGGGCTGAACAGCAGAGAGTTAGTTGTAAGCAGAGACAGGGCTGAACAGCAGATAGTTAGTTGTAAGTAGAGACAGGGTTGAACATCAGAGTTAGTTTTAAGCAGAGACAGGGCTGAACAGCAGATAGTTAGTTGTACGTAGAGACAGGGTTGAACCTCAGAGTTAGTTGTAAGTAGAGAAAGGGCTGAACAGCAGAGAGTGTTGTAAGCAGAGACAGGGCTGAACAGAAGAGAGTTAGTTGTAAGCAGAGACAGAGCTGAACAGCAGAGAGTTAGTTGTAAGCAGAGACAGGGCTGAACAGCAGAGAGTTAGTTGTAAGCAGAGACAGGGCTTAACAGCAGAGAGTTAGTTGTAAGCAGAGACAGAGCTGAACAGCAGAGAGTTAGTTGTAAGCAGAGACAGGGCTGAACAGCAGAGAGTTAGTTGTAAGCAGAGACAGGGCTTAACAGCACAGAGTTAGTTGTAAGCAGAGACAGGGCTGAACAGCAGAGAGTCAGTTGTAAGCAGAAACAGGGCTTAACAGCAGAGAGTTAGTTGTAAGCAGAGACAGGGCTGAACAGCAGAGAGTTAGTTGTAAGCAGAGACAGGGCTGAACAGCAGAGAGTTAGTTGTAAGCAGAGACAGGGCTTAACAGCAGAGAATTAGTTGTAAGCAGAGACAGAGCTGAACAGCAGAGAGTTAGTTGTAAGCAGAGACAGGGCTTAACAGCAGAGAGTTAGTTGTAAGCAGAGACAGAGCTGAACAGCAGAGCGTTAGTTGTAAGCAGAGACAGGGCTGAACAGCAGAGCGTTAGTTGTAAGCAGAGACAGGGATTGAACAGCAGAGTGTTAGTTGTAAGCAGAGACAGTGCTGCACAGCAGAGAGTTAGTTGTAAGCAGAGACAGAGCTGAACAGCAGAGAGTTAGTTGTAAGCAGAGACAGGGCTGAACAGCAGAGCGTTAGTTGTAAGCAGAGACAGGGCTGAACAGCAGAGAGTTAGTTGTAAGCAGAGACAGGGCTGAACAGCAGAGAGTTAGTTTTAAGCAAAGACAGGGCTGAACAGCAGATAGTTAGTTGTAAGTAGAGACAGGGTTGAACATCAGAGTTAGTTTTAAGCAGAGACAGGGCTGAACAGCAGATAGTTAGTTGTACGTAGAGACAGGGTTGAACCTCAGAGTTAGTTGTAAGTAGAGAAAGGGCTGAACAGCAGAGAGTTTGTTGTAAGCAGAGACAGGGCTGAACAGAAGAGAGTTAGTTGTAAGCAGAGACAGAGCTGAACAGCAGAGAGTTAGTTGTAAGCAGAGACAGGGCTGAACAGCAGAGAGTTAGTTGTAAGCAGAGACAGGGCTTAACAGTAGAGAGTTAGTTGTAAGCAGAGACAGAGCTGAACAGCAGAGAGTTAGTTGTAAGCAGAGACAGGGCTGAACAGCAGAGAGTTAGTTGTAAGCAGAGACAGGGCTTAACAGCACAGAGTTAGTTGTAAGCAGAGACAGGGCTGAACAGCAGAGAGTCAGTTGTAAGCAGAAACAGGGCTTAACAGCAGAGAGTTAGTTGTAAGCAGAGACAGGGCTGAACAGCAGAGAGTTAGTTGTAAGCAGAGACAGGGCTGAACAGCAGAGAGTTAGTTGTAAGCAGAGACAGGGCTTAACAGCAGAGAGTTAGTTGTAAGCAGAGACAGAGCTGAACAGCAGAGAGTTAGTTGTAAGCAGAGACAGGGCTTAACAGCAGAGAGTTAGTTGTAAGCAGAGACAGGGCTGAACAGCAGAGAGTTAGTTGTAAGCAGAGACAGTGCTGAACAGCAGAGAGTTAGTTGTAAGCAGAGACAGGGCTGAACAGCAGAGAGTTATTTGTAAGCAGAGACAGGGCTGAACAGCAGAGAGTTAGTTGTAAGCAGAGACAGTGCTGAACAGCAGAGAGTTAGTTGTAAGCAGAGTCAGGGCTGAACAGCAGAGAGTTAGTTGTAAGCAGAGTCAGGGCTGAACAGCAGAGAGTTAGTTGTAAGCAGAGACAGGGCTTAACAGCAGAGAGTTAGTTGTAAGCAGAGACAGGGCTGAACAGCAGAGAGTTAGTTGTAAGCAGAGACAGGGCTGAACAGCAGAGAGTTAGTTGTAAGCAGAGACAGGGCTGAACAGCAGATAGTTAGTTGTAAGTAGAGACAGGGTTGAACATCAGAGTTAGTTTTAAGCAGAGACAGGGCTGAACAGCAGATAGTTAGTTGTACGTAGAGACAGGGTTGAACCTCAGAGTTAGTTGTAAGTAGAGAAAGGGCTGAACAGCAGAGAGTTGTTGTAAGCAGAGACAGGGCTGAACAGAAGAGAGTTAGTTGTAAGCAGAGACAGAGCTGAACAGCAGAGAGTTAGTTGTAAGCAGAGACAGGGCTGAACAGCAGAGAGTTAGTTGTAAGCAGAGACAGGGCTTAACAGCAGAGAGTTAGTTGTAAGCAGAGACAGAGCTGAACAGCAGAGAGTTAGTTGTAAGCAGAGACAGGGCTGAACAGCAGAGAGTTAGTTGTAAGCAGAGACAGGGCTTAACAGCACAGAGTTAGTTGTAAGCAGAGACAGGGCTGAACAGCAGAGAGTCAGTTGTAAGCAGAAACAGGGCTTAACAGCAGAGAGTTAGTTGTAAGCAGAGACAGGGCTGAACAGCAGAGAGTTAGTTGTAAGCAGAGACAGGGCTGAACAGCAGAGAGTTAGTTGTAAGCAGAGACAGGGCTTAACAGCAGAGAATTAGTTGTAAGCAGAGACAGAGCTGAACAGCAGAGAGTTAGTTGTAAGCAGAGACAGGGCTTAACAGCAGAGAGTTAGTTGTAAGCAGAGACAGGGCTGAACAGCAGAGAGTTAGTTGTAAGCAGAGACAGTGCTGAACAGCAGAGAGTTAGTTGTAAGCAGAGACAGGGCTGAACAGCAGAGAGTTATTTGTAAGCAGAGACAGGGCTGAACAGCAGAGAGTTAGTTGTAAGCAGAGACAGTGCTGAACAGCAGAGAGTTAGTTGTAAGCAGAGTCAGGGCTGAACAGCAGAGAGTTAGTTGTAAGCAGAGTCAGGGCTGAACAGCAGAGAGTTAGTTGTAAGCAGAGACAGGGCTGAACAGCAGAGAGTTAGTTGTAAGCAGAGACAGGGCTGAACAGCAGAGAGTTAGTTGTAAGCAGAGACAGGGCTGAACAGCAGAGAGTTAGTTGTAAGCAGAGACAGGGCTGAACAGCAGAGAGTTAGTTGTAAGCAGAGACAGGGCTTAGCAGCAGAGAGTTAGTTGTAAGCAGAGACAGTGCTGAACAGCAGATAGTTTGTTGTAAGCAGAGACAGGGCTGAACAGCAGAGAGTTAGTTGTAAGCAGAGACAGGGCTGAACAGCAGAGAGTTAGTTGTAAGCAGAGCCAGGGCTGAACAGCAGAGAGTTGTAAGCAGAGCCAGGGCTGAACAGCAGAGAGTTAGATGTAAGCAGATAAAGGGCTGCACAGCAGAGAGTTGTAAGCAGAGACAGGGCTGAACATCAGAGAGGTAGTTGTAAGCAGAGCCATGGCTGAACAACAGAGAGTTGTAAGCAAAGCCACGGCTGAACAGCAGAGAGTTAGTTGTAAGCAGAGACAGGGCTGAACAGCAGAGAGTTAGTTGTAAGCAGAGACAGGGCTGAACATCAGAATTAGTTGTAAGCAAAGACAGGGCTGAACAGCAGAGAGTTAGTTGTAAGCAGAGACAGGGCTGAACAGCAGAGAGATAGTTGTAAGCAGAGACAGTGCTGAACAGCAGAGAGTTAGTTGTAAGCAGAGACAGAGCTGAACAGCAGAGAGTTAGTTGTAAGCAGAGACAGGGCTGAACAGCAGAGAGTTAGTTGTAAGCAGAGACAGGGCTTAACAGCACAGAGTTAGTTGTAAGCAGAGACAGGGCTGAACAGCAGAGAGTCAGTTGTAAGCAGAAACAGGGCTTAACAGCAGAGAGTTAGTTGTAAGCAGAGACAGGGCTGAACAGCAGAGAGTTAGTTGTAAGCAGAGACAGGGCTGAACAGCAGAGAGTTAGTTGTAAGCAGAGACAGGGCTTAACAGCAGAGAATTAGTTGTAAGCAGAGACAGAGCTGAACAGCAGAGAGTTAGTTGTAAGCAGAGACAGGGCTTAACAGCAGAGAGTTAGTTGTAAGTAGAGACAGGGCTGAACAGCAGAGTTAGTTGTAAGCAGAGACAGGGCTGAACAGCAGAGAGTTAGTTGTAAGCAGAGACAGTGCCGAACAGCAGAGAGTTAGTTGTAAGTAGAGACATCGCTGAACAGAAGAGAGTTAGTTGTAAGCAGAGACATGGCTAAACAGCAGAGAGTTAGTTGTAAGCAGAGACAGGGCTGAACATCAGAGAGTTAGTTGTAAGCAGAGGCAGAGCTGAACAGCAGAGAGTTAGTTGTAAGCAGAGACAGGGCTGAACAGCCGAGAATTTGTTGTAAGTAGAGACAGGGCTGAACAGCAAAGAGTTAGTTGTAAGCAGAGACAGGGCTGAACATCAGAGTTAGTTGTAAGCAGATACAGGGCTTAACATCAGAGAGTTAGTTGTAAGCAGAGACAGGGTTGAACATCAGAGTTAGTTGTAAGCAGAGACAGGGCTGAACAGCAGAGCGTTAGTTGTAAGCAGAGTCAGGGATTGAACAGCAGAGTGTTAGTTGTAAGCAG